>NW_001834558.1:0-25572 GCF_000150035.1 Vanderwaltozyma polyspora DSM 70294
TGTTATTTTTTTCCGCCTGTTGAGTAGTTTTTTTGCTGTACTGAATTTAGGTTAGCTTTGCTACGGTTTGCATTGGGCGACTGGCTGTGACTTTTTTTGCAGGTGAGATTGTTCTTGCAGAGAGAGAACAACGTTGTTCAAACAATCAAGCCCCGTAATTTTTGTTTCTGAAATAATTTCCAGCTTTCCTTATTAACAGGTTGAAAAAAAGGAAGTTATTATTCAGGGAATTTTAAAGCCAAAAAAAAAAAAAAATTGAAAAAGAACTCAACAAAAGTTATTAATTTTTTGTCGAAGTGATATTTCAAATATTCATATTATTAGCTTTTAAGTTTTTAGAGCTAGTTTAAAACTAAATCTATTTCCAATTTCCTCAATTTTGATATATCTTCATACCTAATCTATTATTTGGTTTAATTGCAAATTAAGTGCTAGATAATTAGGGTTCCAGCAATAACTATTTATAGACTAAGCAAAGCAAAATGTCAACCGCCTTAAAAATAAAAAAAGGGGGCTCTAGAGATGAGATATCTGAAAAGTCACATAACAATAGCTCAGCAAACCTCTCTAAGAATGACAACAATGCCATGGATACTGACGATATAGATGAAGAAGATGAATCAGGTCAAAACATCATTTTAAATATTATCTCCCAATTGAGACCTGGTTCCGACTTATCAAGAATTACATTACCAACGTTCATTCTTGAAAAAAAATCTATGTTAGAAAGAATCACAAATCAATTACAATTCCCTGATGTGTTACTAGCAGCTCATGATGAAAAAGACCCACTAGAAAGATTTGTGAAAGTTTGTGCTTGGTATCTCGCTGGTTGGCACATTGCTCCAAAAGCCGTCAAGAAACCATTGAATCCAGTTCTGGGTGAACACTTTACTGCTTATTGGAATTTACCAAATAAACAGCAGGCATTTTATATTTCTGAACAAACCAGCCATCATCCACCTGAATCAGCCTATTTCTACATGATTCCCGAATCTAATATTAGAGTTGATGGTGTGTGTATTCCAAAATCTAGATTTTTGGGTAATTCGTCTGCTGCAATGATGGAAGGTTTAACTCAGTTACAATTTTTGGATATCAAAGATTCCAAGGGTAACCCTGAAAGATATACATTATCTCAACCAAATGTTTATGCTAGAGGTATTTTATTCGGTAAAATGAGAGTTGAATTAGGCGATCATATGATTATTAAAGGTCCAACCTATCAAGCTGATATTGAGTTTAAAACAAAGGGGTTTATTTCAGGTACTTATGATGCAATTGAAGGTGTTATCAAAGATTATTCAGGCAAGTCCATCTGTGAGATTTCAGGTAAATGGAATGATATCATGTATATTAAATATCTAAAAGAAAAGCATTCAAAGAAGACAGTATTATTTGACACCCACAAAAGTTCACCACTAAAACCTTTAGTACGTCCATTAAATGAACAAGGTGATTATGAATCAAGAAGACTATGGAAGAAGGTCACTGATGCTCTTGCTCAACGTGATCATAAGGTAGCAACAGAAGAAAAGTATCAAATTGAAAATTACCAGAGAGAACTAGCTAAGAAGCGTGTCGAAGATGGTGTCGAATTTCATCCTAAATTATTCAGAAAGTCCAAACCTGGTGAAGATGTAGATTGGATGATCTTCAAACACATACCTGAAAATGCTAGCCATGAAGACCAGATTAGAAATATTTTGGAGCTTGTTCCAATTTTACCTGGTCAACAATTTACTGAAAAGTTTTCCATTCCAGCTTATAAGAAACATGAAATACAAAAAAAGGAACATAATGTGTGAATATGTAATCTAGACTGAATAACTGTTGTTAAAATTCATGGGGACTAGAATGCAATATTGAGGTATGTATAAATATTTAACTATCATTTATATAGGAACCATCAAGTTTAGGGGTAAACTATAACGACTCAATAACTATATCAATCTTTTTTATTATTAGCTTTTATATTTCGTTTCAAACTGTTTATAGCTCTTTTTTTGGAACCCAAGTGGAGGAAGAGGTTATCCATTATTGCGTCTCCTAATAAAGCATTTGGAATGATAGGATGTAACCTAACTAAATTTATAACACCATGCTTTTCTTCAAATTCTTTTAATTCCTTTTCCCATTTTGTAATGATGCTTAAAGACGATATATATTTATAATTTTCGAATATTGTTATTAAGCATAAGAATGGCGGCCAATCTTTCAACTGGACTTTATCGATAAAATTTATCAGTTCATCGAGAAAGGTTTCAACGTTACATATAATAGGAAAATGTTTTTTGAGTTGGCCACTTGGCTTAATACTATGCATTGATAAAATTCGTTCATATTCTTCATAATTGGTTTGGTTTTGTAACTGATTTTGACATATATAGTATGATAAAGCACTCCATGAAGAGCAATCACTAACGTTAGCAAAACAATATTCTTTGGCATTTAAATAAAGATTTGATTTCACTTCTTTCTCACAAATGTCAAAGAACCAGCGACTTGCATTCCAACAGTAATAATTCGAGATATGTCTTCTTCCTGAATACAAAATCGTTTGGGATATGTTGAAGGAATCCATATTATCAGTTTTTAAAATAGAATAAAGTTTTTTATAATAGCTCCATAATGATGAAGATTTATTTAATTTATTATTGGATGCAGTAAGGAGCCTTTCGATGAGAATAATTTCGTTTTGTACAATATGCGATAATTGGAATGAATTATTTTCCAGTTCATCCCAAAATATTTCCTCATGAATATTCAGTATAGTTTTATTCTCCGGAGTTGTTAAAAGAAGACCAATTGTGGCATAAAAGATGCCAATAGGTTTAGGATTCTTATGCCAATTTTCGCTATCTCTAAGGTAATGATGAGCTTCTTTGAATATCTTGAAAAAGGTGGATTTAAAACAGATAATTTCTACGCCAGTTGGATCAGCTGCAATATAATAATTAGTATCAATTCCTTGTTGGTTAGGAGCAATTGTTAACTTTGTAGATTTTTCATTATTTGCAACTAATATTTCATAGAATTCTTTGCATAATATCAGTTCATTAGAATCTGGTAATACCATAGGAAAAAAATTCAAACACTAGATAAATATATAGATGAACCGAGAATCAATATTTCGATACCTTGACAATTACAAATTTACAAATTAAACGTCATACAGGTCCATTAGCCAGCTCTTATTTAGCAATTGAAATAAGAAGTAGTCGCTATATGGACTTTTAACCTTAAGTGATGTAGTTAGCCTTATTACTCTAGTACATCAGATCACTAGCAACGAAAATATGAAATGCTTTAAACATACTGATATTTCTTTCCATTTGGTCTACAATAATATGATGGATGACAGTCATACTTATAAATGCTCATCACCATATCTTAAAATCTACTATACCTGCATTTAATATATATCAATATCTCATGATGAAGGTCCTATCTTTCCATTCAAGATTATTCCCTCTCCCACTGAGGTCAAATACACGACATTGAGCCAAATTTCCAATTAGCAACACCAACATGCACGTAAAAGGAGCATGTATATATAAACTTATATTACAAGCAATATTTATTTCCATTAAACTGTTCACTCGAATGTCAATTGAAAAAAAATTATTTCAACTCATCAATCCTGTTTCTATTTCTATCTCTATTTCTTATCACTGGATTAAAATTAACACTAGCATCGCCGATCACAAATTTCATCCCCATTTGACATTTATGTTTACTAAGGATCGATTAAGGTAAGGTGTAACTTAAATTATGGATGCTATTTCATTGATATGGAAGATAGCAAATAAGTTCACTCAAATTTGCTGAATTGGATGAAGACTGTTCCTATTTTTAAAAATAAATCATTTGCAGTGTTGGTCGTTTTAAAATAAAAGAAAACTATCGATTTAAATTATCCCAAGATTCCAAAGGAGATTATACAAATAATGTATTTTAATAAGTGAGTTATCATCCTCTTCACTTCACCTATTTACTTGTTTGTGATGCTGTTATTTAGGCAGGGTTTACAATCTAACAGAGGCTTAAGCTATGTTATATCCATATATACATATCTTTTGTGTATATGTATGTGTATATGTGTGTGGTTTTCATTCTGCTGATCAGATTGAATCCTTTTTATCTTAAAATTAGCCGCTGTCACATGGCTTGCTTTGACAAAAAAATATTGAAAGTTACCCTACGTTAGAATTTTACCCTTTAAAATGACGTTAATATAAATCACATGGTACGAATTTACAAGAACAAAGAGAAAGGGAATGACAAATCAAGCCCTTTGTTCTTTAACTATAACAGATGGGTAAGACATTTTTAACAATGCTAAGGAATTACCAGACCGTATTTCTGCTAAATCAGTAACTACCACAACAATTGTTACAACATTAGCAGTGCTATCATATACCAGTTTCTACTATATCAAGGTATTAAAGAGCCATAGCAGAACTCACATTAACAAAGAGCAACTGCATACTAGATAAATTAGATAGATACCATAAGGAATGCAGAATCAACAGGAAGAGATATCTAGTACACAAACCACTACTATAGAGGTGCTTCCTCCTGTGCTTCAGCTTCGAGCTTCAAGGGATCAACCTAGCAGGCATGACGTAAGATGGGGTACAGATGTTATAGATAATGAGAATATGAATAAAAAGAAGACAAAAATATGCTGTATATACCATCCACAAGATGAGGATGAAGAAGGATGTACGTCTGACCATCAACACGAAGAACCACCAGAATCCTCATCCTCTTCATCATCAGAGTCTGAAAACGATAAAGATCTGGGTTTCGATGAGAGAAGGAAAAGAAGAGTAGAGAGGAGACGTCGCAAATTGAGGGACAATACAGATAGTGCACCTAATGCATACGAAGTGCAACCAGATTATTCTGAACATCGAAAGAAAATGATGGAAAAGAAGAGTAATAATACGTAACTATAGATACATCAAATCGATTATAAAAGCTTTACTTCAGAGATCAGTGGAAAACATAAAAATAGGTAAAAAAATAATTTGACGTAATTAATTTATTTATCTATATATTTTTAATTAAAAACATATTTAATGCTACAACGCTATGTCCAGTCTGATCAATGAACTGTAAGTTTCTCTTGGCATCTTATATTGAATCATACCAGCATAAACCATACAATTTCTGGCAACTTTTTTCAAGGATTCTATTTGTTGGGTCTTTGTTATTGATTGGAAAGTGCTTTCATTCAAATCTTGAATAATTTTAGAGATACATGTCATTGTCATCATCAATAGATTTGGAATATTCTTCACCAAATTTTTCTCCAAACTCATTAGGTTTTGTGCTTGTCTCCTTGCTTCAACTTCGTTAGTGAAAGGAATTAAGTCTAATTCTTCAATTTGGCTCAATGTATTTTGCCATTGCTGGGCTGTGTACGTCCTTCTAGCATCAGCAATTCTTAACAATAATAAACATGTTTCCTTGTTCTTGGTATGGACCTTCTTGGATATCTCTAAGTTATCTGTATAAATTTGCATCAATCTGTCTGCCATCAAAATATAATTAGTTTCTGGATTATCTGCAATTCCAAATAATGGCTGATCTAAATCAGTGCTACTCAATAGGTCACCCAATAAGTCGTTGACAATAGTAATCACTACATCAAATTCTTCAGATAATTGGTAAAGCAATAAACTATCGTTAACTCGGCCGTCCTCATCAGCTCTCAAGGCAGCTTGCTCGGTAATTTTATGCAAGAATTGTTTTTCATCCTTCAAATGCAACAACGGCTGTCTCTCTTCCAAAACACCAGGAATTCTAGTACCATCTCTATTAATTTTACCTAACAGAATTGTAAACTCCTTGGTTTCCAACACCAACTCTCTAATAGCCTCGTGACAGATAGATATTTGTTCTTCACTATCCGTCAAGCCTATTAAAATTAAATATTCGGCTGCAATTCTTGGATCAGAATGTTTGAATGATCTGATGTAATTCCCTAGTAGAGCAGCAAAGTTGATTTCACACTTGATACCGTTCATTACAACTATTTGGTTGGGTTGGCAGTTTATGGGAGTGCATGTTATATTTAGTAACCTAGAATTTGCCAACGCAATGGAAAAATGGATTCCATCAATTTCACTTATAGAATAAGCATGCTGAACTGCTAATTCATACATGCCACTTAACAACAAAACTTGTAAATAAAGGTTAGAAAATCTTGATTCTCCATATGATGAAATAATGTTTTGGAAATCCTCAAGAGTGTACCTTTCATAAACCGGATCATTGTCTGAAACATCGTTCTTAATCAACATAAAATGATACCATAACCAATCTTCTAAACTTAATGTTACAGCAGAGATATTCTTGCGGGAAAGATCACATCTACCTATCATTTTATAAACGGCTAATCTGAACGGATCACCATCCAATGAACTCTTAATATGTTGGTTATATTCAATATGTAATTTTGCAGCAAACTCGGCTGGAAGTTTACGATCGCTTGAAGTGATATAAGCTTTAAAATAAACCAGAAAAGATTGTTCAACCTTCTTAAAACTAGACTTGTTGTTATAAGCAACCTCTAATGCCTCCTGGGTCAAACCTGCCCTTAATAAAAAGAACATCAATGCCCAGATTGGAATCCCATTTACTATTGTTAGATTATTTAATACCCATGTGTTGTCTGATTTCTTTAGCTTATAATCAATAAATGACTTGACCTTGTTGATATTAGTTGGTAGGCCTTCATTTGGGTTTTTCTTATAAAGATCATCTATGTATTCCATAAATTGTTTCTCTAAATATAGTCTGCTTCTTATAACAACATCATCCACTTTAGAGGTACAAATATCTCTTAGAACATACCATGACTCCATAATCTGTCTATTCTTTGAGTCTCCAGAACTGTTCAACATTGATATGATTTCATTTACCAATGGGAAATCTCTTCTTACTTGTCTTGCATTGTTGAATGCATGAATAATTTTAGCGTATCTTTCAAATTTATCTCTCAATAGGTAATTCTCATTCACATTTAATCTAAATCCACTAGAGCTATCTAAGATACTGTTATTGTTCCCGCCCCATTTTGGAACAGCGGGTGTTACAGATCTGGATCCAGATTTATAAGAATCCATATTCTTTCTTTTAACTAAGATACCAAAGTTTTCTCTAACCTCATCTTTATGTTGTTCCCAATCTAAGTTCAAGTTTTGGCTAACAAATGAATCAAAATCCTTTGAAGCTGTTGATAGAAGTTTCTCTATAGATGATATAATATTTTCATCTTTCTTAAGTCTCAAATAGTTATCTAATTCACCTTCTAATTGCTTATTGGGAACATGATGTTCTATTATATGTATAGATTGTAAGCTCTTGATTGAATTATCTACATCTTCAACAGAGATGCCACTACCGGCCAATAAATAATGAGCCTTGGTATGGTCGATTTGTTTCGCTTCTTTATCTTTTCTCAAACCAGAGGCTCTTTTCCTGATTTCATTAATGCTCAAC
This sequence comes from Vanderwaltozyma polyspora DSM 70294, assembly GCF_000150035.1. Classification (NCBI taxonomy): domain Eukaryota; kingdom Fungi; phylum Ascomycota; class Saccharomycetes; order Saccharomycetales; family Saccharomycetaceae; genus Vanderwaltozyma; species Vanderwaltozyma polyspora. The sequence continues at coordinate 7,516 of NW_001834558.1, forward strand.
TGAATGGATTCAAACTCAGAACTATCGTTAGGCAAATTTTTAGAAGTTTCAACTAAATCATTGAGGACTTTTGAGGAGCTGTTTGTATAATCTTTGTCCTTTAACCTGTCGAATGCATGATCATTATTCGTCGTAAAACTCATCTTTTAGGAAACTCAAAAAAGACAACTAATTCTGATGGTCTACAAAACTTCTCAAAATAGATAATCAATTTTCGAGTATCTATATATATTGATATTTCACCAATAACAGATATTATCAATTCCTTTAAACTTGACTATATAAGTAAACAGTTCTCTTCTTTATCTGCTTTAATTTATTTGCCCATACTGTTTTATTTTTGAAATTTTATCAAATTTAATCGCTGCTTAAAAAAAGGTTGAAAATTTTTTAAAAACATCAAGAATAGGTAACCTTTGCCATTAACAGAATCGAATTCTGAATAATGATCTCTCTGTAGTACTACGAAGACCTACAAAGATATCTAAACTCTTCTTTATAACCCAAGTTTAGAATAATTATGCTTCTTTTCCTTTTAAGAATAAACAATAGAATTGAGAGGGCAAGGAAATGAATATATTAAACTTTTAGATATATTTGTATACATATGGAAGAAAAGGATGGATGAATGATTTTATACTGCCACAGAAAGAAATAATCATTAAATAGATAACAGAAGTATCCGTAGTTTTCAAGATCATTGGTTAACATACAGATCGATATATTTATCGACATCCATGTTTAGGAAATCTTTGTCTTTAGTAACTTCTAAGATTTTGTTGACATGATCTTTGTTATTTTCAAAATGTTCACTCAAGTGTCTCTCGAACTTTTTCATTAATAATGGGATACCTTCGTCTCTTCTAAATCTGTGACCGACAGGATATTCAACTTCTACCTCATCTAAGACAGTACCATCGTTTAGCTCTACCAACAATGCATTACCAATAGATCTCTTCTCTGGGTCATGGTAATCTTGAGTAAAGTTTTCATCCTCTACACAATACATCTTAGCTCTTAGCTCATCGATTGCTGGGTTTTCGGCAATCCCGTCAGAGTAATCATCAGCTGTTAATCTGCCATGGATCAGAGGAATAGCAACCATATATTGAATACAATGATCTCTATCAGCATAATTGTATAATGGGCCACTTTTGTCGATTATTCTGACGGCTGCATTTTGGGTTCTAATTCTAACCGATTTAATGTCAGCGTAAGTTTTACCCATGTCTTTCAACTGTTGATGAACCTTCATAGAGGCCTCCACGGCTGTTTGAGCATGAAATTCGGCTGGGAAGGAAATTTTGAACAGAATATTTTCCATAACATACGAATCATAGAATGATCTCTGGTTAAAGACGAATGGCTTACCTTTGAATAAAACGTCATAGAAACCCCAGGTTTTCGCAGTTAAGACAGATGGGATATTACCTACATTTGCATTTTTAACCAAATAAGCGATATTGACAGCTCTGGAGACAGCATCACCAGCAGCCCATGACTTTCTTGAACCAGTGTTTGGGGCATGACGATAAGTTCTTAAAGATTGGCCGTCTACAAATGCTTGAGAGATAGCTTCTTCACATTGATCTTTAGTCAAACCTAGCATTTTTGCAACAACTGCAGTTGTTGCAACTTTAACCAAAATGACATGATCCAAACCAACTTTATTAAAGGAATTATCCAAAGCAATGACACCTTGTATTTCATGAGCTTTGATCATACATTCTAAAACGTCATTGATAGTGAATAAACGACCTTCTTCGCCATCTGACGATTTATATAATCTAGTTAGATAATCAGCGACAGAGATGATACCACCCAAATTATCAGAAGGATGGCCCCATTCAGCAGCAAGCCAACAGTCATTGTAATCTAACCAACGAATTAAAGAACCATTTGCAAAAGCACCTCTTACAGGATCGTAAATTAGATTTGTACCAATAACCCTTGTACCATTTGGTACAATAGTTCCTGGGACAATTGGTTTAATAATTTTAACTGCTTGATCGAATTTTAAAGCAGCTAAACCACAACCTAAAGCATCGATAAAGCATAATTTTGCAGTTTCAAATGCCAAAGATGAATTGATTTTTTTATCCATAACATAATCTGATATTTCACTGATTACAGTATCAGTTTTCGGTCTTTCATTAGAACTATTGATAGGAGAAGAGCTTGACATTGTGTGTTTAAATATGATATTTGAAACAGTTCTTTGATTCTTTGAGATCTTACTTAAAACGTTAATTCTTGTCTTCAATAAGTCAATCATGACTTTTCAGATATAATAATAGTAATAATAAAATTAAATGAAATACAATCAATCTATCAGTCAAACCACTATAAGAAGAAGTAGTAGTAGTAGTAGTAGTAGTAGTAGTGTTATATGATGATAAGCTTATTGCCAATTTCTTACGTTACCACTTCAAAGGACAAAAAGAGAAAAGTAAAATAGCAAGATATAAATCCCGGCTATTAAAATTCCCTTAACTATATAGAATCATACATACCATCACTATAACTAATATTATAATGACAAGATCAAATCATAAGAAGAGTTATCCCTTTTATATAAACTTGAAGAATTTGGTGGATTACTCTTCCATCAATCACAATCCTCTACAATCAATCATTTACTTGCTTTTTTCGATTGATACAAAAAGAAGAAGAAGTAGTAGTCAGTCAATGACCTTTCTCAATTATTCATATGTTCATTCATTTTATTTCATATATTCATTTTATTTATCGTCGTCACAAGAGAAACACCGATTTCGATTTCCTTTTTCCGTTTAAGATTAATTTAATAGGATGAGCTACCGTCATCATCTATCTATATCTATCTATCTACCTATCTCACCTTATTTTACTTGTGGAACGGAATAACCATTAAAACTAGACATCATTACAGTATCTAACCGATGATTTTATTGAACTGAGCCTATATGGAGGTTACATAGTTAATAATGTCGATTAACAAGATTACAGCATGGGGCTAAAAAGAGTAAAAATAATATCAAGAGTGTCATCCATCTTAAAGGTAAGAAACTTGCTTGCATATCCACACCCCCTTCCACCCTCGTTCTCTATCATCTAGTTGAGGTTGAGGTTGATGAGAAGGTAGATACAGAGACAGAGACAGTCAAAAGGCAAGGTTTGTATTTAATAATCTAGTCATGATCTTTCCTCATTCTTCCTATAAGAACCGATCTCATAATATATTTATTATAATATCCATTTAATATGTGTTTGTTCTTACCAACGAAACGATTAAGACATATGGCTTACTACCTAAAACCCCAGAGGGTAGACTGGCTGTTTGTCTATATTGCTTAGAAGAATGTATGCCTTATTCATTAAGTTAAAGGCTTGATAATGATGCACAAGGAGATTGTTTTGTTCCTTTAAACCGGTTGATTTGTAAAATACACATATCTACAATAATATAGTTCACTTTATTATTATAGACGACCATATATGATAATTGTCACTAAAATCAAGGTTTTGATATGGAGTTAGAGCTAGATTTATCTTTGTAAATTTTTTCCTTCTCTTTTGAAGAACCAAAATGAAGTTACAATTTTATGTTTAGTTGAGTTAAAGTTAGTGATAGCAATCAAAAAAATAAATCTTAATCTCTATTAACATGACTTAAAATGAAACTAATTTTAAAAAGCAATAATATATATATATTTATACAAATATATATGTACTGTTTACCATTTTTATACAGTTCACCTTATGTAGTTGGACAAATTATACTAGATAATATTGTTCAAAAAAATAAGAGAAAGGAAAACTATACAGAGGAAGTCTTCTTGCAAATATTTTTGATTTGTTGAATATCTAAACTTTTTGGTCTTTCAATTGGTAGACCATAAATACGATCCCATACTAGCTGAGTCAATGGACCCATTGATCTTGAGCAACCAAATATAACTGTAAAAAATAATAGTTCTTTTAATCCATAATGATAAAATAAGATACCCGATGCTGAATCAACGTTTGGGAATGGATTTTTAGTCTTGCCATGCTCTAATAATACTTTTGGAGTTATATCAGACAAGTTTTTCATTAGTGTTACATTTGGATCATTTGAAAATTCTGTTGGTCTTGCCTTTACAAAATCAAGCATTGCTGTGAATCTTGGATCAGGTCTTCTCAATACTGCATGTCCATAGCCTGGAATAACTTTATTAGAATTCAATGTTTTCCATAGATATTCTTCAATTTCTGCTTCGTTGTTTGGAGATGATATCTCTTTATTCATTTGAATTAAAAATCTAACTACTTCTTGTGCTGCTAACCCATGAAGTGGCCCAGCTAAACCCATTATACCAGAAGAATAACTTAAATATGGATCTGACAAAGCACTCCCAACTAAATGTGTAGTATGTGCCGAGACATTACCTCCTTCATGATCAACATGAATACCGGTGTAAAGTCTCATTAAATTTATGAAATCATTTGATTGAGAATCATTGAAATTACAGGTATTTAAGGAATCATTACTATTTGTCATACCTAATAATGAGCAGATGTTATAACTCCAATCTTTATTTTCATTAAATTTACCCAAAGGTTCTCCATTATTCGTTATATTGGAGTAAATTTTACCAGTTAACTGAGGTAAAGCTGCGATCAAGTTTAAAACATCTTCAAAAATGTACTCCCAAAAGTCATTTTTACCAATAGATCCTTCTTGATATTTTTCCCCAAAGATAGAGCTTTTATTCATGGATGCCAATCCAATAGCTAATTGTGTCATTGGATGCATATTTTTTGGGAGGTCATTCATGATTTTGATTGTATATTCTGGCAACTTAGTACCTCTTGTTGCCAATTCTTTAGATAAATTATCAGCTTGTTGTTGAGTCGGAATTTCACCGGTCATTAGTAACCATAGGATGGACTCTGGAAGAAAGTTTTCCTTTTTTCCCTTATTGCTGACACTTGGTAATAAATCTTGACATTCTTGGATAGTATAACCTTGAAATTTAATTCCTGTTTCTGGGTCCAAGGATGTACTTTGCCATAATAAGGATCGGTTACCTCTCATACCACCAATTATAGAACCAATGGTGATATCATCAACCTTGAGATTTTGATAATTTTTTCTAATCTCCAACAATTCTGCCCTTCTCTTAGGAATCAAATTTACCATTGTAGACTTCAAATCAAGGCTTTGAATTCTTAGCAATTTTGATTCATTAAATTTTAAAATTCTTGTTGGCCTTATCATTGTATGTTAGATATTTCTATTTAAGATATGTTTTGAATTTAATCCCTTTACTCTTCTTGTTTCTTATGAGCTTCTTTATAAAACCAAGTTTAGGAGATCAATAATATTTCTATAATAAATACCAAGGAATATAACAGACTGTTTATTGCTATCTACTTCTGAACATAAAACTAACAATCTTATCAAATATTACAAATGCTATTGTCTTAAATAATGATAATTCTAGTTCATAAAAGAACCTTTATAAAAATTTAATGAATGACCTCAATGATTAAAATAAAGGTCCAAGTAGAGAGACATACAGACTTGCGAAATATAATAATCTAATTACAGATATTTTTGAAACTCCAGTTTTAAGGAAAAGGATTCCCATTTTTACAAACTATTGATTACACTTGTGAATTGAATAATCGTTTCTATCGACCAACACTTTAACTGTAATACTAAAAATATAATCTCAAAATGGCTAAAACTATATTCTACGTTAATTAAATTATTATTGGTCAGCTTTATCATCATCTAATTCAGATTAAATCCTTTCGATGATAATATTCCATCCATTACCCCATTCTTCCCTTTAGATGATGACTATTTGATTTGTTATTCTTAATGACAACATTATACATGTGCCAACCTAAGTTACTGTTATTGTTGTAATCGTTATGCTCCTTTATTAATGATAATGAATGGCTTGCAAGAAGTTCTATCACAAATATATTCATGTGCTGTATGAGTTTTATCCATAGTTTTGATTCAAGTCATTTCTTATTCTAAGGTAATTCCTGAAAACTATGCAACTCTGGAATTGAAAAATAAAAGATCATGGGAGGAAGCGATGATGACTATCTCTAATCCTTCTTTAATGTTAAATTTTTTCTTTTTGTCTTTCACTCCCCACGATTTTATGCAAGAAGGAATCTAACTGAATTAGCAACTCTCTCTATATTTATCAATACTCGGTCAAATTTACTTCATATATTTAAACAAGAAGGGTTGGTTAGCTTTAACAGCCGATGGTTATTAGTTTTATAGGGAAAAGATAAGGTACATACCATCGTCACCATAATAAAGAAGCTTAGGCAGAGGACAGGAAAGATAAAATAAAGATATATTAACACTTGAACTCTGGTAATTGGTTTATATCTGTTACTTTTCTCTCAATAAACACAGATAGACCTGGTGTCTCCTTTTAATGAAAGTATTTTTTACATTTTTGGATTATATAAGCTCATTAAACGTAGTCTTTTAGTATTATTGTTCAAAATAACTTGAATTAGATTATTCGACCACTAGTGCTGTAAGCTCTGGTAACCTGTCTTCTAATTTAACTTCGAATATAGCGACATCTTTTCTAGTTCTTGAAATTGTATTATAATATTAAGTAACACCCAAACTTCTTCCAGAAATTTACATTTGTTATCTTTAATCTGAACTATATTTTATGCTCACTGTATCATGTTTGCTCCTTTTAGCGGAGGTTTAAATATATGCCATTCTTATTAATTGAAGTATATAATATATATAATATTGATACTAATATTTTATAACTACAATTTTAAATGTACGCATATCAATGGGCACCAAAATATGTATCTTTGGTGTGAATCTTAAAGATAATAGCAATATGAGAATATACAAAAATACAATTACTGCTTTACCGAATCAATTGCTATATTATAATCGATCACAAGAAGCTTATAGAATCTTGACCACCCTGGTTTAATAAACGCTCTTAAGAACCAACTTAGAAACTTGGTTCGGAAGTAAAATAAAAATCTAAATAATAATGAATTATATATTTAAATTGTAAAAGGTTATTGAAAATATATTAAAAAATATAAAAATTTATAAAATATATCACCTGATTAATTTTACTCCGAATTTTTCAAGTTGAGTTTACATATTTAAATGTGAAGGATTTTAGCCACAATATGGTTTATTAACTTATTAGTAGCATTCATTTCATTACTTAACTCTACATCAAATTAAATTTATATTATCTGAAGATCGAAGATATTGAATCCTATTTGTTGTTAATCAAGTAATTTATACTAGTTTTGTTGGTGTATAGAGACTACTTATAGGTATAATTTTAAGGGTATTTTGTAAGAGTTAGACCATTCAGAGTGCGATGAGTAAGTTTGGTTTAGCTGCATTTGATGAAGATAAAACCAGTAGATTTGAAGGCATTACAACCGGAACACTGGAAAAACAAAATGTCGAATTAAAGTATCAATTAGAGGTATTTCAGGATAAGTTAGTTGAATTTGCTAAATTTCACAATAATGAAATCAAGGCAAACCCTGAGTTTAGATCAAAATTTATACAAATGTGTTCATCAATTGGAATTGATGCTCTTTCACTCTTTGATAAAGACAAACATTTATTCAATATTAATGACTTTTATTATGAAATATGTGTTAAAGTGATAGAGATCTGTAGACAAACTAAGGATATGAATGGTGGTGTAATTTCCTTTGAAGAATTGGAGAAGGAATACTTTAAAGGTCGTAATGTTGGAAGGAATGATTTAGAAAAATCAATATTAATGATGAAAGACCTGAATGGTGGCTTTGAAACATTCGAAATACGGGGAAAGAAATTCTTAAGAAGTGTACCGAATGAATTAACTGGTGACCAAACTAAAATACTTGAAGTATGTTCAATATTAGGTTTCGCTAGTATGTCATTATTACAAGCAAATCTTAATTGGAAGCAAGTTAGAAGTAAGGCAATTTTGGAAGAGATGGTAGCTAATGGGTTATTATGGATTGATAACCAAGCTGGAAAGGAAATACTCTTTTGGGATCCATCCTGGATTGCCAAGGGTTCAGTATGAAATCATTATAACCAACTAAATCCCATTTCTGATTAAATTCAAGATGAATATAATAATTTAGTACATCTCCTATGGTAATAAATGAACATAATTTTATGCTTTTTAGTTTAATGGTTTTAAGATTTTTATTTATAAGAATCAGTTAAGTTGATAAGATTAAGAGATTCTGATCTTCATTAATGCCAACCAAATATCAGAGAAAGACGCAGGTATCTCAAATGATCTTCAACTGCATGCTCTGAACCTTCTAATTTGAATTTGGTATAGTCGTTACTGTTCATTAAATTCTGATAATAAATTAGATTTTAGAAATAGTGATCAATATTATAAAATACTGAAATACTTATTACAGACGATGTGAGGCTTGTAAAATGCACTTTCATTTTTTTCATCTACTGAGTGGATCAATACACATTATCCTAATCAAAGAAGGTTTAGAAGAGAATCCGTTGTAACTGATGCCACTTTAATTAAAGAGTAATTTTGGTGTCATCGGTTACCTGAATTTAGATAATTGTACCTTAATATAATCTTACGAAGAGTGTACTTTTGAATAAAAATAGAATACTAAAGCGGTTGTATTGGTTACTTGAGCATATTAGTGGAAATAAAAGATTGGAGAGAATAGTAATTTTAACTTTTTTGTCCTTTTCTGTTCGGAAAAATTCGAACAATTTGTTTTTGATCTTAGTCATATGTTGGCATTATCATATATCTATATATACATATCTATATGTATTTATCATCTAATTCTTCCTGGGACGAACTATCAATCGATGGTATAGTGCCAAGGGTCATAAAAGAAAAGAAGATAAAAATAGTACTAAATTTGAATTAAAATATATATGGCAGCTTCTTCACCCTCTTAGTTATCCTTTAAAAAACAATTTTGACATTAGAGAGATAATCAATGAAACACCAAAAAACTTGGACTAAAATAGCTAAAATTAAGATGTAAGAGGTAGATATTAATTTTCATTGAATCAGAATCAATTAACTTTGTCTCTATTTATCCTAATATGGATGTAAGATATTAGGTGATAAACTTTGGCTAATTTTTGGTTTTCCACGTACAAACAAATCTTATTAAAGAACACTGTCATAAGGATAGATGAACAAGAACAATATGCAAAAAAGAAAGGGAGCAGTGGTAAAAGAAAGTATCGGATTCGATTATTTAACTCTTCCCTATTGCCCCTCCACATTTTTACCAGTTACAATTATTTTTGATTATATATTTTTTATATTATCATTTCATCATAATGGGAGATTATTTAAACTAGCAAATTTAGCTTAGGCTAATCGAAACAGAAAGTTTCGCTGTCTTCAATTTTCCTTTCCGTATCCCCCCCCCCCCACAAAGAAACCTCTAATTCAATATTTCTTCCGTTAAATTCATGATGATTACAGAAAAAAGTGCAATTGTCTCGCGACATGTCCGTTTTAGGATAAAAGAATAGAACGGCAACAACACTCATTTTTTTATTTCGAGAAAAGAGAGATACGCATACTCATAGGCATACAAACGTAAGGTTTTCTTTTTTTATTTTTTATGTTTTTTTACTTACAATCCATTTCCTTTTTTCTTTTTGGGAGTCCAGTATTGAGTTTGGTGGAAACATGGAGGAGGAGGGCTTAAGGAACGACCATGGCATGGAACAAAAGAAATCCAATTGAAAGTAAAATAAAGTAGCAAGAGGAACAAACGTGAAAACACGATGCCATTACTATTTATTCCATAGCGAGAACTTTGGCTATTTTGTTATTACGAAGAGACAGACTTAGAAATGCTTAATGTCAACTTCAATTATTGACACCGAGTTACGTCGTTAATCGAGAAGTTAACCAAATAACAATTACCGGTGAATGGTATCGTAACAAAAGATGAATAGAAGAAGTTTGTTAATATTTTATTACAGTCACAGAGAGTTAGTTATCTGATTAAGTTGTTTTGATTGCGATGCGATGCGATGTGATGTGATGTATATGGTATGGTATGGTATGGTATGATATGATATGATATGATTGTGGTTGTGATTGTGATTGTGATTATATTTTTTTCTTCTTATTTTCAAAATAAGAAGAAAGACGTTGTTTCCGGCTTTCCCTTTTCCCTTTTCCCTTTTCCCTTTTTATAAATTGTTCCCAGAGAAAATAAAGCATAAATTCTGTGACTACCATAGAATATTTAGTTGAAGTTTTCCTGTTTTTCCTTAAACATGTGTGATGTGATGCTACCTACGACAATGCTTGGTGAACATCAACATGAGAAGGAAGAAATTAGCAAATAAAAAAAAATGAAAAAGAAAAAACAGAGAAAACAGAGAAAACAGAGAAATTGTTAATAAAAATAAGGGGCCGATTTAAAAAACCTTGGATTCGAACATGTGCTACGTTGTTTTGTTACTTTGTTTTGTGGGAACATAATTAAAGAAAAAGAGAAAGAGGGTGAATAATAAATAATAATACTGTTCTTCTTGTTCTTGTTCTTGTTCTTGTTCTTGTTCTGTCCGACAGGCTTTGTTGCTACAGTTCGAACTTAAGCTGGTTCGGTTCGGTTCGGTTCGGTACGGTACGGTATGGTATGGTATGGTTTGACTACGATTTCGATTTCGATTTCGAAAGCAACCAACTGCATCTGCTACTACCATTCTTCACCGAGATAATCAGAAAGACACGAAAGATGCTTGTAAAGGATAGTAAAAAGGTAGCCAAGATTAAGTGGGATGATGACGAATTTAGTCTAAACATCTTAAGTTAAGTTAAGTTAGTTTGTATATTGCCAATCTTAGCAATATAAACTACAGCTATATACTCTGAGGGCTCTGCCAGGTGGGTAGGTACGGTGAAAGAGGAAAAAAATGGTGGTGGTGATGATGATAATAATAATAATAATGAGAGTGAGCGGGGGAGGGCAGTGGGAGTGGGAGTGGGAGTGCGAGGGGGGGGGGAATAGAAGTTTGAAGTGAGAGTGTGAGAGAACATACATCGTCCCAAGGTCAAAGATAAGTAAAGAGAGAGCTGCATGAAGAAGCTAAAAGAGAAAGCATAAAAATAATTAACAACAACGACAACACAACACAACACAACAACAATATAATAAATAATTAAGAAGTTATGATGAGCTTAGTTGTATTGTTAGACACTGTAAAAAAAGATGCTTTTGCCACACTCATCTGTTGAATTACATACATTATTTATATTCTTCTTAAGGATGGTATGGAGAAGCCATACTCTTCTTTGTTTATATAGATAGGAAGACACACACTCACACTCTCTCTGTCTGTCTATTGCAGACAGTGTTGGTTTTTCACTACTCTCTAGTACAAGTCTTGTTAGTTGTTAGCTTTATTATCATATCATTATTATTATTTTACCATATTTCATTTCATTACAATTTACTTTATTTTACTTTGGGAGTGCTGTCTACATGATTAATACTGCCAAAAGATTAAGGAATTTTATTCAATTAATGTAAACAACTAATTTGCAATTATGATAGCCAAATTTCGGGTTTTTTCCCTTCTAACGCCTATCCTTGTTTGATTTGTCACTACATTCAATTTATTTGATTTTCAATTTTTTATATATAAACCTGGATAATTTATCTGATCATCTTCAAATTAACTCCCTACAATCAATTGAACGGTTTTAGTAGAATAATACTTTTTCCTTTCAATTCATATTTGTTGTTTAAAAACTTTTCACTTATTAGTAGATATTTTACAATATTTAAGATTGAATTTATAAACTAAACTCAATTTCCAATCTCTCGTATCACATATAGTTGACTTTTGCCTACCAAAAGGAAATATAGATATCGTGTCATTTTTTTTTAAAGAATTATTTTTATTGCAATTTGGAAATTTGGACATTCTGTTATTATTTCATTATCTATAGAAAGAATACTATAATAATTAATAAAAATTACGTCAATCCAATTCAAAGAAAAATAAAACAAAATTAAAAATTATCATATAATAAACTAGTTATACAATGAACAGAACTTATTCTTTAAGAAACCAAAGGGCACCAACTGCTGCTCAAATCCAATCTCCACCACCACCATCTGCTTCCACCAAGTCAAAATTCTTTGGTAAGAGCTCAATCGCTTCTACCTTTAGAAAGAGCACTGCTGGTAGTTTTGGCCCTGAATTGTCTAGAAAACTATCCCAAATGATTAAGATGGAAAAAGGTGTTTTGAAGGCTATGGAATTGGTTGCTTACGAACGTCGTGCTGCTGCCAGACAATTATCTGTTTGGGGTTATGACAACGACGATGATGTTTCCGATGTTACTGACAAATTAGGTGTCTTACTTTTCGAATTAGGTGAATTACAAGATCAATTCATTGATAAATATGACCAATACCGTGTAACTTTGAAATCTATTAGAGATATTGAAGCTTCTGTCCAACCATCAAGAGACCGTAAAGAAAAGATTACTGACCAAATTGCTAACCTGAAGTACAGAGATCCTCAATCTGGAAAGATCCCTGTCTTGGAGCAAGAGTTGGTTCGTGCCGAAGCAGAGTCATTGGTTGCAGAGGCTCAATTATCAAATATTACTAGAGAAAAATTGAAGGCTTCTTTCAATTACCAATTCGATGCTTTGAGAGAATTGGCTGAAAAGTTTGCCTTAATTGCTGGTTATGGTAAGGCTTTATTAGAATTATTAGACGACTCTCCAGTTACTCCAGGTGAATCAAGACCAGCTTATGATGGTTACGAAGCTTCAAAGCAAATTATTATGGATGCAGAAACTGCATTGGAAGCATGGACTTTAGATGTCGCTGTTGTTAAGCCAACTTTATCTTTCTATCAAACTGCTGACGATGTTTACGGTGAAATTGTTGACGATGAAAGCCATGAGCATGACATTGAAGAAGAAGGTCAAGAATGGGTCAGTGAAACCGAGGAACAAGAAGTCCATGAAGATCATGAAGAACATGAAGAACATGAGGTTGCTTCTAAATAAACAAAAAATAACATAAGTTGATTTTATGATATTATTTACCAATTAATTCCATCAGACGTTTTGTCATTCATTTTACCTTGTATTATCGATAATTAATTCTTTTATAATATAATTGTTACGGATATAATTTAATCCCATATTCTTGTAATCCGAATATTAGTTTCATTATGGATGTGATAGATACATAACTATTTACAAAAAATTTTATATTTATTTCTATCAAATGACTTTTTTCTTTCCCTACACTTCTACTCATCAATTAAATGATTTTTAGCCCTTTTTCTTGGAAAGTCTCTTAAATCAAGATGCTTAAAATATTTAACCATTGAATTACTAAATAATTTTTCTTTTCGTTAATTCATTTCTTAAAGATTCATACCAACCCTTTGCATAATCAATTCTATTAATGAACGAATTTTGGAGTGCTATTTTCTTTATTCTATCTCTGTATTGTTGTTTCTTAATAGATACTTCAGAGGTTGAGTTTGATGTTTCCGTCACTTTCGATTGTTTTTTTTTAAAGCTCCCAGGAATACAGCCTAGGAGTCTTAAACTTTTTCTAGTGTCTGCATCACTAATGAACCACACATTATCTGTATATCCAGTCTTAGGCCAGCTTAAATTATCCAATCTAGTTTTAATTCCAGCCATTTTTGAGTCAACTATCTCAACTTTACAATTAAACTCCGCAATAGAATTACTTTTCACGACCCAATAAGTCTTATACTTACCTAGGCCATTTACTTCTTTCAAGTCCTTCAGATATTGTAGTGTGTACATAAAATGTTTTGTGTATCCATTGTTAACTAATGACTTAAATAGCATTTCAAAGGTATTCGTATCAGGCAAAATACCAGACTGTTTCATATATTTATTATATGTCATTAGTGCAAGGTCAATTCTTCCTTTTGATGCAAATAATCTAATGAATCTGTTAATTACTGAAGCATTAATTTTAACGTTAGGTTTTCTACACATCGTAAAATTTAATAATTCCCAAGCGATTCCAACCTTATCCTCTTGAATCAATTTATTGACACATAGATCAAGTATTTTATAATTAATTGGAATGGAATTTTTCGTTAAGAAATTCAAAGATTCAGCACATGAGTAATTTCCACTTCTTAGAACTGAATATAAAAAATTTGTGTGAATTGGTATATTTCTAGCCTTCATTTGTTCAATAAATATATCTCTTGAAATATCATCTTGAAGGAAATTATAGCAAGTTGCCCAGGTGACATGATCAGCATCAACATTATTTTGTTTCATATTTTTTAAATAGAATAATACAGAGGATGAAGGTATATTACCATTTTGAATACTGGAATATTTTAATGCTATACGAAGCATTAAGTTATATGTCCTAGTATTTGGTGAAATTCCTTCAGACTTCATCTGTACGAATAATTCTCTACAGGTAGCAAAGTCAGACTTCCCACCAAAGAAATAAATAAGGTCATTAAATGTATTAGCAGACCTTAAATGTAGAGTTTTAACGTTTCCAGGATGCATCAAGTTCCTCAGTATTTTTGGTATTATACCATTAGTTTTCGAAGAATTCCTATATAAAAATTTAGTATGTGTTAAAAGACCAATATATGGAGCAAATTGTTGAGGGTATACTTCAAAATCTGGTATACGTGGGACTTCATCAAATGTGAAAGGTTTATATGCAAATTTTGTATGGTGATCCTCTACAATTGCCATTGATTTAGGTGTGCATTTTATTAATGATGCTATCATATCACTGACAAATCGTTTAGAGATTTTAAATACTGTGGCACTAGGATCTTCTTTCTGTTTCATTGCATTTAAATATGTCTTGAGAGACTGAATTTGAGAAACATTATAATCATTGTTAATATCATGTCTTTTCAAAGGCAATGCTGATAATGGCGATAGGTATTCTTGTATCATCTTCTTTTGGAAATTAGAATTGTGTCCTACTAAATTAATATTTTTACGAACATATTCATTTTTGGAACAATCCCTAGTAATGCAACTCTTTACTTCCCTAATTGAATGATCCTTAATACTGTTCGTGTTGGTAAAATATTCAGGTAAAACTAGCTCCTTCTTAAGTACATCAGATTTCAAAGTATTCTTTGCCAATGCATTTCCAACTCTATTTAGCACGTTCATACATAAGAATTTTATTTGTAAAACCCAATATATATAAATATATATCAATATCTATGTATATGAGAGGGCTAAGCTTAACGAAATATAATCACTTCTGGTAGAAATTAGCCAAATTTCTGTTTATCAGATATAGTATCCAATATTTTTTATAATTATCAAATCTCAACATCAATATACCTTTTCTTGAAATTTCGCTTTTAAAATTTAATAGCAATATTTCATTGCATGGAAAAGCAATAATTTAATATGATCTGAAACTTAAAAGATAGATGGGGTAGATGAAGTGAGAAAAGCTATGGCAATGGAATAATAAGTTTTGAATATATGTATTTAATGATATACATGATTATAATCATTTAATTAATGGTAAAAGTTACCGTGAGGAAACTGTATTTTCATTGGCAAGATTATCTATATATGCGGTGCCACCAATCATTGATAATAATACTGGCAAAAATATTAATGCATGTATAGCGGCTACAAAAATCAATGCTAGCCACATTCTGAAATAGAACACTTGAAATATTTGTGATTGTGCAAATGCTAAGATCGATACACCTATCAATTTGGTTATTGTTATTCCTGTGAATACAGACTTCCCAACAGTTAGCATTGCGTGTCTGATACGAGAATCTCTATCGTTCTTGATACCTTTTGGTATCATAGTAAATGCTCGTGTAATATGAATACAAAATTCGACGGATAAACCAACACATATTACCAAGTTAACTAACGATACTGCGTTCAAATCAATTTTAAAAAGCTTCATCAGTCCCCCAATATCAATTAAAATCATAATAATTGTTAAAGACAGTGCAGCAGCAGTAGATAAAGATCCAAATAAAAGTGTTGATGTTATAAACACGAATAGTATTGCACTACTCAATAATTTAAGCGTCAATTCAATCATGCCTTTGTATTGGGCAAAGTAAATATAAATAGGCGAGTATGCAAATACGTCCAAATTATCAAATGACGATGCAACTCTGTCAGCATCGATATAAGCATCAATAAAATCTTGTTGGTTGGTCAATGGTTTATGGGCACTTCTAAAAACAGAAGATATTATCGTGCTATCATTATAAGATACGGCATGAGAATATGGAGCTTTACCACCCAATGGACAAGGATCACTTGGAGACTCAATCCAAATCTTAAAATATTTCATAAAATCATTTCCTTCTGGGAATCCCGTCATATCATAATCCCAATCTTTATCTTTGAAGCAAGTTTCACATAGTCTTGGAGAGAATTCTGGAGGACAAGTTTCTGTAGTTCCTTTTTTTACTCTGCAACAGGTGTCCAGTTCAGGATTTAAAAACGTCATAAAATCATCGTACCAATTTGCCAAAGGTTCAGTTATGGTAGACCTCTCCCTTTCCATTTCAAATACATTAGCCAAAGAGTTCTTGTTGCAAGTGGTGAATTTGCCGCATAATTCTTTCTGATTTTCTTTTTTGGTCAAATCTAAGTCCTTAACAACAAAATAAACTGGCGGACCAACCTTTAAATATTCATATACATCATTGAAATAGTCAATAAGATATGAATCCTGAGGAATAGCCATTTTCTGGTCCAATCCAAGTTTTATCATCGGTATAAATACCAAAGAGAGTAAACTCCATGAGGCAAAAACACCCAATAATTTTCTCTTTTTTGAAATCAAGTTGAAGTATCCATTGAAAATTCTACTATTCGATTGATCATCAACTTCATCCGGTAAAGATGTTACACCGTATTTCTTTTCATAAAGTGAAAGAATTGAAATATATGTAGTCAATTGTAGTACAAAGTTGCACAATAATGCCACTGCTGAATACAATGCAAAATTATGAACAGCTGGCATACTGACCACCGAAGCAATAAAAAAACAACCACATTGAGCCACCATTGAAATAAAAATTGATGGGGCAATCCTTTGAACTGCTAATATTATCCTTTGATCAATAGTGTATTTTTTATAAACTGCCGAAACCCTATCAAATTCGTTAGTTATTAAGAATATATTATCGATACCAATTGCTAATATTAAGAATGGAATGACTTCTGCAATAATCAAGGTAGATTTTATCGAGAAGAAACTCAATATACCCGAAGCACAAATCAACGATGATAGAATTATCAAAATACCTGTCAAACCCAATAGAAGTCTATTTTCACCCCATTTTCTCTTTAGCGCCCAAGAAGCATAAAAAAACATCATAAAGTAAGAGATGCATATAATTAATATGTCATTATTACCTTTCAACTCTCTTTCTATAGAAATTTCAGTATTGAAACTTAATCTCAGACCTTCTGGAACTGTTATATTCAATAGGTAGGTTTCTAACTTTTCTTCCCATAAATTGGCCGATTGAGTATGATTATCTAATAATAATGTCACTACAAAGGCATTAGAATTAAGGACATCATCACTGCTGAATAACATGTTTTTTTTTAATGGCTGCTGGAAATCCGGTAAACACATAACTGGAGTATCAGAACAAGTTTGTAATTCATATTCCCAGGTGGATTCATCAGGAAGAATACCATGAAAGTATTGAGAATATGATTCAATGACACACGCATCCCCATTAGGCTTAAAACATATATCTTGGAAAGAGATTTTTTCGTCACTAATTAAATTGTTAGTAATATGATGCTCAACCTCAAACCACCATTTCATTGTATCATATGACATTACTGGCCCTGTCTCATTCACAACAAATATTTGTTCTGTTCTATAAAATGGCCCAAAATGCTCATCATAATATTGTTTTTCTTGGAATACATTTGAATTTTCATTTACCCATAAATTTATTGGATTAGTCTCCAGCTCACCATAATTAAATAATAGGAAAGTTGATACTATCAC
>NW_001834559.1:0-25586 GCF_000150035.1 Vanderwaltozyma polyspora DSM 70294
TTGTTTAGTTTTAGTTTTTACAAATTTACAATTTGGTCCCCTTCTGGTTTGGTTAGAAACCTTTTTCCACTGGTATTTTTCTTTCTCTTTTTTAATTAAGTTATAGCTTATTTCTACGGTTGTTCTAATAATATTCCTTAGTTAGAAGAGTCGTTTATTCTGTTGTACCTAAGATTCATATAGTGTTTCATTCAGGTAGTACCACCAGTGATAGCTGTAGCTGTCTTTTTTTTTTCTGGTAACAAATTTCACAATTGAAAAAAGCACTTTTCATTACATTTACATTTCCATCTGTATCTGTATCTACATCTACATTCGTTTTACCTATTATTCTTCTACAGTTTTTTATATTTTACTATTATTGTTGTTGTCGTGTTATAAAACTTATTCCTGTTCTATATCATTTGTGTTAGCGTTAACGTTAAGTGCAGGTGTAAGTGTAACTGTAAGTGCAAGTGTTTTTGTCTGTGTCTCTGTCTCTATCTCTCCCTCACTAATTACAACTACTTCAAAGTTTGTTTGTTTTCCATATCATCGCATTTTATCTGACCTGTGAATTTGTTCAGAAGAAAGAAATAAAATAT
The DNA here is from genome assembly GCF_000150035.1 of Vanderwaltozyma polyspora DSM 70294. Lineage (NCBI taxonomy): Eukaryota > Fungi > Ascomycota > Saccharomycetes > Saccharomycetales > Saccharomycetaceae > Vanderwaltozyma > Vanderwaltozyma polyspora. Next base: position 585 of record NW_001834559.1, read on the forward strand.
TGTATATATTTTTATTTAGTGTGAAGTGTGTGTCTCTGTCTGTGTATGGTATGTTTACAAGTAATAGTTCTCTGTCCTTTAGCTATTTTGTCTTCTTTGTCTATTTTTTTTATTTAAGCTGAATCTTATAGGCACAGGATAGCACATCACAGAAAAAAATTTATTGAATTGAATTGAATTTATTTTAATTTTAATTTAATTCAGTTAAATTTAATATATTTATGTATTATTATTATCAACAAAAATATTTTGAAATTAAATTATTTTTCCCCGTTTGGTTTTTGGGGATTTTTTCAGTGTTTGTAGTTTATTTGTTGCTATATTTTTACATTCTTTTTGTTATTTAATCAAGTTTTGTCATTGATTGAATATTTTTTTTTTTCCTTCGTTCTTCTTATTTCTTTGAATTATATAATAATACTTTAGAATTAAAGAAGAACTAATAATATCGAAGAGAGAAAGAAAGAAATAAAAAAAATTTATTATTATATTTTGTTAATATTAAAAAGTTTCGAATTGGTTAAAAAAATTTGTATTTTATCTTTTTGTCTTTAATTCCAAACTCTATTATTTTTTTATTTGATAAATAAAAACTACAACAAGAACAATATTAAGAATAAGAATAAGAATAAGTATAAGTAAGAGATACCAAAATTATATCTTTTATCAATTGCGTCTGTAATAACAATTTTTTTTAGGAAAAAATTGTAGGTTTGAAGAAAAAGTGAAAGGACACTAAAAAAATTTATATTATATTACACTCAGTACAATTTTCTATTTAATTTGGAAAAAATATTATCCTTAAAACAAATATATGAATATACCTATATTTTTTTATGTCTTATAAACTCTTTCTGATATCAAATTTTATTTATTTTATTTTATTTTCCAGATTAACCTAAATTGTTATTCATAACTTCTCATTAGATTATTAAGAAAAAGAAAATAAAAGAAGAAGAGCAAAATCTTTATTGAAGATTCGACTTAAATAAAAAAAAAAAATTGTGACGAATAATAACAAGTATAACAATATAAAGAATACATTTTAAAAGCGACTCAAATAAATGGAAATTGTACCGACTTTTAAAGGATATATCGAAGATGAAATTGATGCTTTGTTACTTATTCAAGCCACCTTACAAGGTTTATTAAACCATATTCCGAGAAGACCTTATGAAATTGAAAGACCAAAATTAATTGTATCAGGAAATGTTTTCATTTTTATTGAAGAAATTTCTGGCATTAAAAGATGGACTGATGGAATATCATGGTCGCCTTCGAGAATTTTAGGTAAATTCCTTATTTATAGGGAATTAAATAAAGTTGCTAAAAATAAGCCAATGTCAATGTCTTCTTCTTCTTCCTCGACTAATAGTAATACTACAAATGACAGCATTAATAATACAATGTCAAGAAAATCTTCTAAAGATGATATACATAGCGAAGATGAATATGTCACTTCAAAAAGTGAATTCTTATATAAATATACAGGATTTGTTAAAAAAACGATCTCTGTAAAACTTTACAATTCAAGTTTATTAAATTCAGAACATACCATCCATATTGTATCATATTACTTAAATGATGACATAAAGAATGGTAGATTGCTTTCTGTCAAAGAATCACCAATGTTTAAATCAATTAAACCTTCAAATGAATTAATTCAAGCAATGGAAGCAACGACATTGGGTAATGGTAAGTTATCCCTATCAAAAAGCGATTTAAATAAGTCATTTAGTGATCAGGCTTCGATCTACTCTGCATCTTCTTCTTCTTCATTAATGAATCAATATGGAAACTCGAATTCTGCATTTAATAGCTATTCTGAGATGACTTCAATTCACTCACTGAGTATGAATAACTCTCATCTTAACAATACTCATCAGCATAAGCATAATAGTCATAATCATAGCACTATTCATAATCAAAATCCATCATACAATGGTACTATTCATAATAATCCAAACGTGCCTAGTCCGAACAATAATCGTATCAACACAAATACCATGGAATATAAAAATTTTGCATATAATACTAATGATTTTAATAAAAAAACTGATATGGGTGCGAATATAGTGGCCAACAATAACTCACAATATTATAATTCAAATTACTCTTCTACTGAATTGTATAGAATACCGAGTGCCATTTCGAATCCCTCGCCAATGAGCGTAAGAGGCGGTAGCTTAAATGAAGATTTAGGCCAGGTGACATTAAACAATGAACATAATCAAGGTTATGCAACTGGCCGCTATATGTATTATAATAATAACGAAGTTGGAAGCGCCAATTACTCACAACAACATTTGCCACATTTGCCAAATCTCCTTTCGGTTAATTCTTCAACAATTAGACCTACTAACTCGAATCATAATATTCCATATCTTACAAACATGGTTCAGCCACGCCAATCTTCAACATTTTTGAATAACTCTCAGTATTATCAAAATAATCCTTCATTCAATAATAATGCTGAGAGTAATAGCTTGGCGCAGCAATATCAAGGATATCAAAATTATGGAAACGGCGCAATTGAGCATGTTGGCACCGCCAATGTAAATAACAGAAACATCATTGGTTATGCAACTTTAGATCAACAGCAGCAACAGCAACAGCAACAGCAACAGCAGCAACAGCAACAGCAACAGCAGCAACAGCAACAATTATTATTACCTAATATTTCATCACATACTGATGATCACAATTATCATTTATCAATGAAATATTCGCATATGAATAATTTACCCCAAAATAGATTTCGGAGTAATGAAATTGAAACAGTTGGTCAAGCTGCATATCCTCATCAAATTGATGAACATCCACCTCACTGTGCATGTCAAAATTGTATAGAAAACGAAAAAGTGAATGCCAAGGCAAGAAATAGTGGTTACAGAATAAATCAAAATGTGATTGAACAACCATCTCAGTTATCAAATATACCACATGGATTTCAACAACCGGCTAGTTTTAATAATCAGATTCCTTCTATTAAATATAGCGGAAATTCACATTTTTTAGGGAATAGTAAGGAAGAAAGTGGAGGACACCATTATCCTTATATGCCACCGATTCATTCAGGGCCACAACATAGTACTTCCACATTAAGCAGTGGTCAATATCAATCTACAGATAGGAATAATCATATTATGAGTAACGACAGTCCTGTAATTAAAGAAGAACCAAGGTATAGGGACTTGTCTAATAATATGAACTAGGTACTATTTAATTTGGCGGTTATTAAAATGCATTCTCGATATTTTATGATATTACATTTATTTTTGTTGTTGGTGGTTGTGCGAATTCTTGCACTTCTATTACGTTTTCAATTTCTATATTCTTTATTTTTTTTTATTTAAGACATCCAAACTAAAAATTATTATGCATTGAAATGGAAATTCAAATTCAAATTCAAACTTAGCTTTGAATATGTATCTGAATCTCAATTATTGACTTATATATGTATATAATCATAAATATTGTAACTTTATAAAATTAAGCATAAATGAATTACATAATGAAATTCGATATAAATAAATATACTATTTTCAAACTGCAATTTTTTATTACGATATTTTTTTAATAATAATATATTATTGTTTTGCCTGTGCAGCATATATTTATTGACTAAAAAATTAATGATGATTTTAATGTATCTCTATTCCAACCACTGTCATTTACGTATTACTTAAACAATCGCCCATAACTATTTTAAAGGGAACTTAATCTGCATTTAAGATGAATTATTACCTCTCATCCAAGACATCTCTATAAAGAAACAAACCAATCATTATAATATATTAAAATAAGACGTACATTTACTTGAGTTGCTCTAATTATAAATTCATTTTATCTGTGGCATATTTAAATAATCATTATGTAACAATTGGATACAGATTCTATCCTAGAGATAAAATTAAGAGGTTCTCTCCAAGACTTCTTTTTAAGCATGAGGTATTCAACTAAATTTATCATACGGAATAGACTTTCAATACTTGGTTTCGATTCCATTTGAAGTCACAACAACATTCCTTGCATGTCTCATTTATCGTTTGTTTAATTAAGTGAGCACCGTTTTATTAAAATATATATTATAGGCCGACACATTCATTATGATACGATTGAATAAAACCTATTACAATACGATATGCAATACATGCAAGAATCCGTTTGTATATTTTAGAATACCTTAAAGTAAGTTGAAATACATTAAAATACGGGTACTAAGTATTAGAAGGTCAAGGAACTTTGAAAAGTAGAACTAGAACGTACCAACTATATTTGTGTATTAAGTATTAGCCCTGAACAAGATAACCCATTTTAAAAACTTTATCGATATTAAAACGAATAATACTATCCACTAATTGGTACATCTGATTTTGGAACGTTACTGTTAGTTGAAGTGTCTGTATTCTTTGTACTATTGAACTCTACTTCAATTTATTTTTTCCTTATAGCGATTTTTATTTTTAAATTTCGAAATATCGATTGTTGATATCGTTTTTGATTGTAAGGAAGTTTGTTATTGCAAGGAGCCCCTCTCTTCTTTTTACATTATTTCGAAATTAGGAAGTCTAACATTTTTGATTATAGTAAAGGTTTAGGTTATTAATTAACTGGATCTTGCTAATATTAGTATATGGTATAGTGATATATTAACATTTATATACGCAATTGTTAACTTATATATAAATATATATATATATATATTTATATTGGCTCTACCAGAGTATCGTTAGCATCTTTTGGTTTAAAACAGCGTGATTGATATTGGAATTGATATTAACAGTAAGTTAAGAATAGTTGTGAAAGCAAGAGAGCGTGTCTGTGCGAGTGTGTGAGTTAGCGTATTGTTATAATCTTTTGTTTTGGTTGGTTCTGTTCGGTTTTGTTATTTCGGTTCTGTACAATTAATTCCAACAAAAGAATTATAGATTTAATATTTTAACCCTCACCGACTAAATATATCTATTAATCATCATCACACAAATATTGATCAAGATTGGGAGTCAAGGTATAGAAGGAAGGTTAATTGCTGATTGATAAAAATTGATATATTTATTCTTTTTTTATTGAATCTATTTAATATTCTGATTCGTTGATTGAATTATTGTCGGCTGCTGAAAATAGATTGGTCAAATTATAATGGAAACTGATGAAAATCAAAATCGGTCAAATGTTAAAAATACAAATGAATTAATTAATAACAAACAAAATGAGTTATTATGTCCAGATGCAACTTATCCTTTAGCATCATCTGATATTATAGAACCGATCAAAAAAATCAATTTTAATAATAAAAAAAAAAAGGTTACATATATTCCAATTACAAATAATTATGAAGAGTATTCAATATTTGGTTTAAAATTAAGTGAAACACAAATTACAGCAATGTCTGGTGCATTAGCTGGATTTGTTTCTGGAGTAATTGTATGTCCATTAGATGTAGCTAAAACTCGTTTGCAAGCCCAAGGTTTGCAATCAAGGGGAGAAAATAAATATTATAGAGGTCTATATGGAACACTTTCTACTATAGTAAGGGATGAAGGCCCTAAAGGTTTATATAAAGGTTTGGTTCCAATATTAATGGGTTATTTACCTACTTGGATGATATATTTTTCAGTTTATGAGTTTTGTAAAACTTCATATCCACAAATATTTCATAAATCAGATTTTGTATCGCATTCATGTTCAGCAATTACAGCTGGCGCTATATCTACCATTATAACAAATCCAATATGGGTGATCAAAACGAGATTAATGCTACAAACTGATATCACTAAAAATTCAACTCATTATAAGGGAACATTTGACGCATTCAAAAAAATATACACCCAAGAAGGTGTAAAGGCATTATATTCAGGTCTGGTACCGTCTTTCATAGGTTTGTTCCATGTAGCTATACATTTTCCTGTATTCGAAAAACTGAAGGTTATGTTTAACTATAAAACAATTACCAATACTGATACAAACTTAGATTTCATAAATGGCAATAATAAGAATCATCAATTACACAGAATTGAATATTCAATTAATTTGAATAGACTTATTTTGGCCTCATGCATATCAAAAATGATTGCATCTGTAATTACATATCCCCATGAAATATTAAGAACAAGAATGCAATTAAAATCAGATTTGCCTTCTTCGGTACAACATAAGATTATACCGTTGATAAAAAAAACTTATGCGCAAGAAGGTTTTAAAGGATTTTATTCTGGTTTTTCTGCTAATTTAATTCGAACAGTACCGGCATCTGCGATTACTCTAGTAAGTTTCGAATATGTACGAAATTTGTTAAGCAATTTAGGAGAAGAGCCAAGGTGAAGTTTTTAAAATTAAGGATAAATTGTAGTATTTTATTTCATAATCGATCATATTCCTACATCTAATTATATCTATTTATATTTATATATTCCAAACACTTCTAGTCCATGTTCATATCATAAAGTATTTATTTAATCCCTTCTTGTTATAATTACAGATAACATCTCGTTGGATTAAACCAGTTACATTATTTGTATTTTACGTAATTTCTAGTTGATGTCGCTACCAAATGTAGTATGCCCTATTATAAAATCCTTCAATTATGTAACTTCTTTGAAATCGATTTCAATTCAAATCTAAAACATTAAAAGTTTTATCAAAACTCATAATGAATATATTTATAAGTCTAAGTAATATTTGTTCTCAAGTTAGCATAAATCTGTGCTTATTGTAAGAATATTGGAATATCTTTTTATCGATATTTTACAATTAAATAGAATCAATGTTGGTTGCCTGTTTAAAACGAATTGTATGTGAAACTGAAACATTTTACACAAAAATACATTTCCTAAGAGCTTTCTATTTTATCTGCACACCTGAAGAATAAATATCATCATTATCTCCATTTTATACTGCCAGTATTTATAAATTTAGTGTCTTATAATAAATATGGTTAATCACAGGTCACGTTATTCATCTTTTTTCGTTAACTAAGCAAGCAAGCACTTCTTCAAAAATATTGAATGGAGATGAGTTCCAACTTTTACTATATATAGATTGATCTAGTAAAATTCAAATAGAATAAAATTCAAATTGAGATATGCTCTTTCTAATTATACAAATCTTATAAATGTGAAGAAAGAAAAATAGCTATAATTTAAACCAACTAAATTTCATTACCTGAAAACAAGGTATAGAATAATATTATGCTGCTTTTTTCGTTATTACTTATAATATGTCAGATATTTGTAAATATTAGAATAGCGGTTGCTTCAGAAGTCATACTAAATGAAATTGATGAAACGTTCCCCGATCCTCTAACAACTGCTAACTTCGATGATGAATTGTTGAGTGGATTACATATAATAGACTTCTATAGTCCATACTGCTCACACTGCAAGCATTTACAACCAGTTTGGAATGAAACTTGGTATAAGTTTAGAGAAGAAAGCAAAAAATTAAAAATCAAGTTTTCTCAAGTGAATTGTATTGAAAGTGGAGATCTTTGTCACAGAGAGAAAATTAGAGCTTATCCCAGTATTAAATTATATAATTCAGAAGGATTTTTAAAGGAATTTCCTAAAGATAAAAGAAGAACAGTCGACAATTTAATAGAATTTGCTAGAAATGAGTCATTAAGCTATTCCTCAAGTAAATTAAATGATAATTTGGATCTATCTGAAAAAAGTGGACTATTGAAATCCTCCGAAATTGTATCAATATTAGCTGGGAATTCGTCAATACCTCACATTGTATCATTTTGGCCAAATGATCAATGTATGAGTAATGGAGGATTGATAAAATATAGTAATCAAGATGGTAACTGTGAACCTTTTGTAACAGCTTGGGAGGATATATCTAAGAGAATATCATTAAACGGCATTCAAGCAGGACATGTCAATTGCGTTGATACACCTACATTATGTTCAAAAATTGGTGTAGATAGCATGATTAAACCAAATACTGATACAAATATATACCCAAAAGTTGCATTAATACTTCCAAATAAAAGAACAAATAATATTTTCTTTTATACTAAAACTATGAATACGGTTGTAGATGATTACGTAGATTTTGCAACAAGACTATATTCAAATAGTCAATTCCAGGACGTCACATTTGATGACATAGAGAAAATGGTCTTAAGAGATGCTAATTTTATAGATCCTGAGACTCGCAATAAAATATATTTGGTGTATTCCTACGATAAAGACACTAGCTTCGAAGAGGATATGAATATACTGGAGTACATCCTAGAACCTTTGTCTTCAATTGATAACATCTATCTATATAAAACTAATTCCAATTTATTTCCATTGGTTGATTCTACGTATGACAGTTTTTATAAGTCGATTAACTATAATTCAACTGAACCAGAAAAAACACCAAATGAAGAATATCATGCCTTAAGTGTAATGACCCAACAACCTACATTTTTCATATTCAAAGATGGATCTTCTCTTCCTTACGTTTTTTCTGCACCAACTACAATGGAATCAAGAAATGAAGATAAGGTAATTGATTGGATTGAAACATATTCTTTACCATTTGTTAGTAAAGTGTCTGACTCCAATTTTAATAAAATAATTAATAAGGACATTAATGATTATAACATTCTGTCAATACAAATTATTGACACATCGAGTGAGGAATTAAAAGCTGAAAGTAAAAAATATCTCGATAATATGTTGATATCTTTTTATGATTTTGAATATGCAAGAATGAATTATTCAATAGATATGTTGAATATGAAAAGGAAAATAAAATCAGATAACATTATGCGTTTACGTGCTAAGAATTTACCTCCAAAATCCATCCATGATGAAATGACTAAGCAAATTCAATATAAGTCTGAGTTAGAAATGCTACTTGCAACATATGATATATCAAAAGGCTCTACATTTTTGAGTTCAATAGGAATTGACTCTCAAACGATGGATTTTAATGTTGGAGATGTGATCTTAATTGAGAGAAAGTCTGGAGATATTTTTGTTGATGATATCTATGGGGCTCGTCTGAAAAGTAACTCGCCTTATGTTTTACGTGAAACCTTTAAAGCTGCTTCAGGGTTCCCTCATTATGAGTTTCATCCTTCAATTAAGAAATTAAATACATTTGATTTTGCTCATTTGAATAAAATCAGTCAAGGAAGTTTGATTAATATTATTTTTGCTTTATTTTTTGTTCTATTTGTAATTCTTATCTGGATAAAGAACAAGCATAAATTTCTCAGAAGATTACATAATATAACCAGGGCTTCACAAAGAAACTCAGAAGGGATTTTAGGAAACAAGGCTAGTTTTAGAGACTGATTAGTGTTCATTTAAATATGGAGTTAAAATACATATTTTCTATAATCAAAAGTTTCACTCATTGAATTTTCAAATATATAAGATTATATGAAATGAGGTCTTTCGAATCGCTATTTGGGGTAAATGTTTAGAAATAGGAAGTCTATTAATGCAGCATACAAATTTAATAAGAAGTATGTTATATTTGGAGAATTGATTCTTAGTTTCGATGAGTTTGAAAAATTATGTTATCCATACCCAAAAAAATAATAGAATGACAATGAAAAAGATAATTAACCAAGTTTTAATACTAATCCTTGAATTTTTGGCCATGACCATCATACTATCAAACGTATTTTTTAATTTAGCTGAAGCATTGCCAAATGTGTCTTCTAAATTGTCAAGATTTTTATTACTACCTCTTATTTCATCTCCCATTTTCATAGATAACGCCTTTAATGCTTTTATCTTTTCACCCATTACACCCATGTTCTCTTCACTTTGTGATTCTAGTTGAGCAAGAGTACTCTGTGAATAATCCAATTTTGTGGTTTCATATGGAGATTTCAAACCATCTGAACTATCAACATCAGGACCAAATAATTGTGATCTATTGCTGTCACGCTGATGTAAATTGGAATTGTTATATCTAAGTAAAAATTACGTTAGTATAAGGATATAAATCAATGAAAACACTTTTGATGTTGTTTGTTTATTATTTTAAAACTGAAAAAAAAGATAGGAAAAATTTGATTTTATTTGGAATAAATATCGAGAATTTAATATTTATTAAGCTATTTATTACTATTATTAGCATTTTCCGTTTTATCTATCATTTAGATGTTGTTATTTTTTTCAGTTTTTAATTTATACGCACATACCTGTTATTCATCGTAATAATTGCCTCCCTGTTATGTATTTGTCCATAAATACAATTAAATTAAAATAATCCCAAACACCTAGTTTCCTTTATTGGATTGAGCAATCTTTAATACATCTCGAAAACTTTTGAGATAAAGTCATCACAACAATTCGAAACTGGTTTTTATTACACTATCTAATTAACCTTTTTCGAATTTAAAGTTTGATTTAGAAAATATAGTCATGAATAACGACTGCTTGATATCTCCCAGCCCTTCCCCGTCCATCACCACAGGTAACTAATGAAAAAGAGAGAAATAAGAGATACAATAGCGATGATGAAGTAAGATATTTAACTAAGATGATAAATGTATTTAATTGATAATCAAAGGATGTTGATTTTTCTTGTAAATACAGATAATATATATTTTTTGCAGTAAGATTCTTATAGAATCTTATTAAGTTGTATTGGTTGGATTCAAAGTAGAAGTCAATTGGAAATTGAATAAGATGGAGAAGACTAACTCCGATGATGAAATTACAAGAACTCTTGCTCAAATTAAGCATATTATTTTAATTCTGTCTGGTAAAGGTGGTGTAGGTAAGAGTTCAGTTACCACTCAAACTGCATTAACGTTATGTGCACAAGGCTTCAAAGTTGGTGTCCTGGACATTGATTTGACTGGACCTTCTTTACCTCGTATGTTTGGTATTGAAGATAAATCAATCTATCAATCAGAGGAAGGCTGGATACCGGTGCCAGTAGATGTTGGAAGTGAAGGTTCCTTGAGTCTTATATCACTTGGGTTTCTTTTGAATAGCCGAGGAGATAGTGTTGTTTGGAGAGGTCCTAAGAAAACTGCTATGATAAAACAATTCATGAGTGATGTAAAATGGGGGCAATTGGATTATTTACTGATTGACACCCCACCTGGCACTTCTGATGAACATATATCCATCGCAGAACAACTCCGATGGTCAAATCCTGATGGTGCAATCATTGTTACAACACCACAGGGAATATCCACTGCAGATGTCAAAAAGGAAATAAATTTTTGTAAAAAGGTTAATTTTAAAATCTTGGGTATTGTTGAAAATATGTCTGGTTTTATTTGTCCATATTGTGCTGAATGTACAAACATTTTCTCTAGTGGAGGTGGGAAAAAATTGGCAGAGGAGTTCGATGTACCATATTTGGGGAATGTGCCAATTGATCCAAAATTTGTAGAGATGATCGAAACCCAGGATAAATCAAATGAAACATTGTTAAATTTATATATTAACGCCTCACTATACCAAATATTTCAAACTATAATTAAAAACATAACAGATCAAAATATCCCTTCAAGATCATGAGATTTTCTGTCTGAATAGAAATATTCTTTCTCGTATAATTAATTTGATAACTAATCTATCTCTTTATAGAATAAACCTTCGAAACTTTTTAGCTTGTTTATTTCTATTTTTAATTTACTTTGACAGCAAAATGGGGAGGGGGGGGAAGCACCACATTTAATGTTTTGCTTGAAAATGATAAAAATAAATTTTTGGCAAATAAAACTAAAAAATTAATATAATTAATGCATTAACGAAAATCAACTATTATATGTTTAAGTGTATATTGTACTTATTTTATTTAATTATTTTTCTTTTCGACAGAGACATGTCTTTTTGATGAAACAACAAAAAATATAACAAAAATCACCCATGTTCCAATTATTCCGTAAATGGAACTTATATATACCCAGGCGTTAGTAATTTCCCAACTTCTTGGATATTCATCATTTGCAAGATGACGAATTGCCTTGACATCGGATTCAGATACAAAAGTCAAACCCTCTCTTTTATAGTTTGTGGAAAATGTAAAAACACCATGGTGGTCTGGTAGCTTGAACTCACCAGATGTGTAATACTGAGTTGTTTCGTCCTTATGTGCCTGTTGCAAAGTTAATCTATAGTATGGATCAACCATGCTCAATTCAAACTGAATATCATTTGCAATGAATGGTACCCATTTCTCACCTGTCCACTCAGACAAACCAATCTCATAAATTACTGTATCCTTAATTTTATATGGCAAAGAACTATAGCTTGTACCATCAGAGTGCGTATGAGTGGCACCAGAACTTTTAATGACGCCCTTTTCCCTGAAATTCCATTTGGTTAATTCTTCAATAAATTCACCATTGGTGTTGTAATAGTGGTTCTTGAAAAAATCTTGGCTACCTACCCAAACACTTCGAGCATTTACTAAGTTTTGGAAACCAGCAACCAAAAACCCTTGTGAGCCAACAGTCCAAGATTCTTTATTCTTTAATTCAGCAGATGTTCTTCTTGGTGCTTTCAAAATTGGCACTATTTGTTCTCTATTATCCAATAACGCAGCACCACTGTTTTGAATACAAAATGCTTCTTCTCTTAAACAGAGTATACACGATTTGAAAGTAAGTTTTCAGATGATACTGATACTTTTTCTGGGATATCTTCAAAATAATCTGTCAAAACGTAATCTTTAGGACTTGGATAAACCCCTAATTCATTGAGAAAGAAACGGACAGAATCAGTGACAGCATCTGGATTGGTTACAGTTAAAATGTCACCTCCATTTTCATAAAATTGTAAGAAACTCTTCACAGGAATTAATTTGTTTAAGTGCTTCCCCTTAACTGGGAAAACAACCAAATTGTCGTACAATCTATCTTCTTTATCGAATAAAGGAATTGATTCTGTATCATTGCCAATTTCTTGATATAGTAATTCATAAGAACGATCTTTCAAAGATTTAAAAAATCTTGAATACTCATTCAATTCTGTTAACCTTTCATCATATAGCACCAAGGTCTTTAAAGGATGTATAGATAAGGCATTCACTATAAATGAAAGTCCAAATAATAGAATTCCTAATATATTTAACATTGAATGCAGAATCTATGTATAATTAATCTTGGGTATTATAATGTACAATTGCCCAATAAGGGAAGAATCTACCTTTTATTCTTTAGCTTAAACTACATTTTGCTTCCTTCTGTATTTATTATTCCCATTATATTTAAATTTTTCAATCTGAAATCTTTCCATAGCTGAATCTCGCACTAATATGAAAAGCGAGGAACTTCGTCTAGCTAATGGGGAGAAACCAAGAGATCAAAATATATTAGTAGTCAACTGCTTACTGGGTTGGCTAACTTGCACATTTAATCAAACAGGAGAGACAATTGTCTCAGAAGATGGCAAACTTTTAACAAATTGTTTAAGTTTGAGTACTCAAAAAATATATGACCTCTTGTATTTTTATTAACCGTTATTATATTTATATATATATTTACATATATAAGCCTCGTCTCAGTATCATCGATTCTTGTTCATCTAGGTATAAATAGAGAGTTACTGTCATCTTTAACAAATGGATTAGAACTCCTATTAGGGTTTAAAATCACTGTATTTGCATCAACGTCCAAAATAACTTTTGCTTGCTTACCATTTCCAATCCACCATTTCTTCAAATCAGAACTTGGGGGTGGTAACTTCATCCCTCTTTTTGCATCAAGAAGCGAATTAGATGTCACAGTATGTTTTGGCTGGAGTAACTGACTATCAATATCATCAAGAACTAATGATCCTTCACTTAGCAATGTTAATTTCTCCTCTTCATTCAAACTAACTAATTTTTTAGTAATTGTGTCATAAACTTCCTTAGATATAATTGATTTCTTTTGTTCATCAACAACTGTAACCTTAGCATTAAAAGTTGCATACACTGGTCTATGATCAGAGTAAATAATGTCCTCCGCACAACCATAACTCAGCTGATTTAGTACTTCTCCCCTACTTAATATACGATCTGTCCAAGCAGGAATTCTCATTTTCTCACTTGTATCATAAACTTTCGTTCCTGGATTAAATTTATAGGTTGGAGGAAATTTTATTTCCATCTCGTGATAATAAGGGAAAGAAGCACCAGCAATCATTTGCTGGTTTAGTTGGTCCCTTTCGAACAACTTTGCAAATTCCTTAGCAGTAATTAGTTTTCTTACCTCTTCATTTGACATTAATATCCTGTAGTTAAAGTCACCCATCCATATAATCGCATCGTGATCTTTTATTCTTAAGCCTTTAGAAAATCTTATGTTTTCAACAATCGTCTTATAATCACTATGCCTTTGCTCCACATTATCAAGCCCTGCAGCTAAATGAGATACAATTACACAAAACCTAGTTTCTGAATATTTAAAACTAACCGAAGCTGCACCTTTATTAGATGCCATACCACCGAAACCAGTTTTCTTAACATCACCCTCAATATGTTTAACCTTCATGTATTCAGATTCACTTATAAACAAAAGCAGCAGAACACCACCAAGTTGACTACTCCACACACAAACATATTTTTTTTCTTTCGATTTACTATTGATCAGATGCAACACTTTTTTCTCCCAGTATTGCTTTACATAGGGATCAGTTGATAACATATGACCAGGTGTTAGTTCTACTACCTCCTCCAAACCAATGATATAAATATCAGCTGTTCCATTAATTCCTGAATTTTTAGGGAATATCCAAGAATCAATGCCGTCTGAAGATATCTTACCACTTGTGTTGAAAGTTCCTGAAAATATTGTAATCTCTTTCTCACACGAAAAAGTTCCTTTCATTTGTCTCAAATATCTCGAAATATAAGAGTTCAATGGGTCATATAATTTCACCCTTGAACTAAATAATTTATAATATACCTTCCTGAATTTTCCTAAATTTTTTGTATTCTTCGTGTACATCCTATCCAACCAATAATAATTTTCTGTCCATAATTTATCATGAGTATCGATAAATGTATTAACAAGTCTAAACTCTGGGACCTCTTTTGTAGCCAATTCTAATACTTCTTTACTCACTAGCTTCTCAACTAAAGTAGTTCTCTTTACTGAATCAAATGAACTTATTCGCAAAGCACCAGTCTGCTTCCCAATATATATTCCTCGAGTTCTATCATATATAAATGCACCAAATTCATAAATATCTTGTTCCAATAAATACAAAAATTTGTGAGGGGAATTAGCAAGGTTATCCGAACTTAATTGAACATTAGTGATTTTAATACCCTTTATATCCGCACAATGCTTGTATGCATTCGATATTATTTCTTGAGATTCGCTTCTAGGTTTAACAAGGTTGACAATACTAACTACTCCATATTTTGAAGCTAAATTATCAAAATGTCTGTCAAAAGCAACTTGCATATTTTCAATCTCTTTCGTAAGTCTCATTTTTTTCCCATATAAAATTTGACTATCAATCACTTCCCAAAATAAAGGCACATTGGCGCTTATCTGAGTATATGAATATATATAACTATCCGTGGTTACAATCACTTCAGTTTCAACAAAATTTGATACTTTTCCATCCTCTTTAATACCTTCAATCTCAAAAGTATCCTGTTTATTTTCTGTAGAAATTCTAGATATCACAGTTATCGAGGAATAGAAATCAGAGTCCTCCACCATCGTGGTTTTACAAAATCCACGTATTAGAAATGTTAAGAATTCACTTCCATCGAATATTTGTTTCTGTTCAATCGGAATTCTACTTCTCCAGGTTACAATTTCACTAACTAAAGTCTTATTCCAAATAAAATTCAAATCTTGATTTTCGATAATATAATCCAAATTATGAAATAGGCTGTGATTTTTTACCTCATTTGAGATATCATAGTCTCTAGAGTAATAAAATGTACCATCACTAAACAGTTTTTTAATCGAACCACAAGGGTGCTCATGGATAAGTTTTTCTGTATTTTGCTCCGAGACTTCATAAATTAAATGATCATAGGCTGCAGTATCCAAACTATAAAAATCAACATCTAAAACTTTAAATATACTTTCCATAGGTATAATTCTATTATTTTCATACTTCCATCTCGGGAATCCTACCTTCTGAATCCCTGAAATCACACCAATGTATATCTCACCGTCTACAGATAGAAGGCCAAGAAGACCATTAAATATTCTGCTTTTGACTTCCGTATATTTCTCAGGTATAAGATCTTTATCTGATATTTGCTTTATTGTGATTATTGGAGTTTGTGAAGTTTGTTGAGATGCTGCTGAAAAGGCTTTTTGGAACCTTTGAAAGCAGATATTGTAGCCATTCGAAGAAACCACAATTTCTCTAGGTTCTCTTCCCACATATAATTTCATTCAAACTTTTTTTAATCAATAACAGAAGTATAGGCCAGCTTAATGTATCTGCTTTATATGTTGTACTCACCTTGGTTAAATCATTGAGGCAGGTCCAAATATATATAAGCCCAGTCTGCTTTCCATTTAAATTATATTGTTATATTTGGGAACTCGTATATTTATTTTTTGCTTTTTCCATATGCTAATTATTACGCGTAAAAGGTACCTTTGATAAATTACCCGTAATTTCAGGTTAATATACTAAAGAAGAATGTAATTAAAAGAAAATTAGAAGATTGAAAGGAATGAAACTCATGTATATAAAATTATATCATTTTATCCTAAACGTTTTCGAAGGTTGACACAAATACACAAGATAATTGAAGGTTAAACAGAAATTGCAGCCTTGACAATAACGTAAGAAATAATTATCTAGTCATGTGATCCAAGATCATATTTATTGTTAACTTAAATAAAATTTCAAAATAAAACATAATTTTACAACTAAAAATAAATAAGCCTATGTCTAATATAAAATCTCCGAACAAGTTTAGTGGGTTGAGATGGAAGAAACTGTAACGTAATCATGTTAATGGAGAAGTAACGTATATGCTAGTATTAAATTATATTTTTACTGCGATTACATTTATTTATATTTAAAGGTGGTAAATGGTAATTATTCCTTAACCGACCCAAGAACTTCAGCAAATACCAGAATAATCATGTTATGGAGTTTTATTTTTTATGAATCTTTAATTTAATCAATGTTTATTTAGCGTTACCATGATATCATCTATAATATAAATATATATTTTCTATAGGCTAATCATTTATATTGTTGGTTCAGAAAAGGCTCTGTAGGTTGTGAAAGAAGAATCGTCAGTTTCCAAATCAATAGAGGTGTTTGGAGCAACAAAGAAGACGAAACCTGGTTCTGCTTTAATTCTAACATTATCACCAACAATAAAACCGTTACCCTTTGTGGTAATGATTATACTTGGACCGTCAACGCCTTCAAAGTGTCTAGTACCAACACTGTTGGTGAAGGTAGTTTCAAGGACTGCAAATTCATCAATTGGAGGATTGTACAAAGTTGATTTACCGGAACCGGATGACCTTGCGAATTCTTCTGGTTTCATTTTTTGGTCTTCAACTGGATCATAAGAGTAAGTTAACATGGATACTAAGTTTTTGACATCCTTAAATTTTGGAGTAAACCCAGCTCTAACGACATTATCAGAAGCAGCCATACATTCGATAATATCACCAGAAATATAAGCGTGTGGGTCCTTGGCCTTTAAGAAAATTGCTTCACCAGATTGCAAAGTACAGTGATTTAACATCAAACCACCACAGAACAAACCAACATCATTAGGGAATTGTTCATTCAATCTGATTAATAACTCTGGCAATTCCTTACGAGCGAAGTCAGCTGGATGGTTCTGAGCCCTTTCAATCAATAATTTTGCTTGAGTTTCGATTTCTGCATCGGTGGCATTCATAACCTTACTGAAAATAGATTGTAACAACTTTCTGTTTTCAATATCTTCTTGTGAACCATTCTCAACATTTGGTTTAATATTGTTAATAAAATTATCAGCGGTTTCCTTACCTACAATTGCCAAAAATTCTGGTAAAGTCTTCAATTCTTCAGCAAGTTCTTCCAAAGGTTTAAAACCACAGAAACCTTCGAAATCTGTTACAGCAATGGCCATTTCTGGTTTATGATTGTCATCTGGATAATTAGCTGGATCTTGAGCACGCAAGATTTTAGCTAAACTCTTATCTGGATGTGCTTGAATAGATAAAACCTTCTTAATAGAAAGAACCTTAAATAGGAATGGAATTTCACTTGTTGATTTATATTGAGAAATAATACCATTACCCAACATAGTTTCTGGTTTTTCTGAAATTAATTCATTTAAAGTTTTTTGATTAGTTTTACTTTTAGAAGGTACCTTTGGGTGAGTACCCATCCATAATTCAGCATAAGGTTCATTTTCATTAATTTTAACAGTAGGATCGGAATGGGCAGAAAATTGTGCAACAGCTGAAGTAGAACCAATTTTACCCCAGTCGTATTGTTGGTAACCAGCAATCAATTGAAAGACTTTATCACTCATGATTTAATCAATATCTTTATACCTGTATATATTATTTATATATAGAATATATTTTTCAACTTTAATAAAAATATATCTAAATAAGATACGAAAATGAGTTATCTAAAAGAATCCTTAGCAATAAATATCAGAATGTATTTGTTTATATATAAATATCGTTTTTTTTTTCGTTCTTTTATGAAATTTCAACAAGAATTAGAATGAAAAAAAATTAGATAAGTGAACGTTTTTTATTTTCATCTTTTTTTTATTTTTTTCTTGAGGAAGGACTTCAATAAGAAGAATAATGCAGCAGAAGCAGCATCGGAAAAATATAAGAATTCTCCCCGAAAGTAATAAGTTCGATATTTTAGATTTAAGTGATAGTAAGATTTATTATAGAACTGTGTTATTTCAGTAAGATACCGATTAATTCAATTCGAAATCATCGATATATATCGATATATGTAGCGCTTACTTATACAGTGCCTTAACGATAAATCAATAGTTCATAAAGGCAAGCAATAAAAAAAAACCTAGTTTGTATAGCTGATACGGTAGGACTAAAGCCGCTATAGAGATATGACGTCTCTTTTATTTCTTTTTTTCCAGTTCTTTTTTCTTCCTTTAACCACCCATTTACTATACTATATAACAATTCTTTAAGAAATTACAGAAGGAAAGTATAAAATTGACTATTTTTAACACCATTATCATCAAAGCTAATTAATATCAGTTTAGTTTATAATGGATGAGTTGGAATGAATAGGATGAATGAGATCATTTCTCGGCAAACAAGTTGCGAAACCTTTCTACACATAACATCTTTTATTTCCAGACAAGCAGCTAGCGACTACTAAATTATATTAGCTACTATTGAAAAATTACTGTTAGCAGTTATTTATATCGTTGCAAGGAGAGAAATATGTATCGAAACCAAAAATGATGAGAGTTTTGTTCGTTACTATCCGTCTTAATGGGGAAGTAGTGGGTAAAATGACAACAGGGTTTAAATAAGAATTTAGTTTATGTTTTTTTGTCTATACTATTTATCTTACTCTCTCTAATTTCCTTCTTCTTAATTATGCTTGTATGAATGTTTGATAATCATAGTAAAAGAAATAAATAAGTGTCGCCATCTTATATACACTTTTATATGATATCCTTATAATTTGTAATATAAATCATGTTGTCGGAGATAATTCTAATCGATGCAAGAATGAAAATGTGGTTGCTGATTCTAGATTAAAATTAGTTAGACATTAAAACAAAATCACTTGGTAGTTGACCGTCATTGAAATTTTTTAAGAGAAATTTGTAATATAGAATTTGATTAGTTATTACATTATCTCGGATAATAAATTAACTTTTTTATCTTGTGCCTAATATTTTAGAGTATGTATGTACCTTCTAATTAAATAATCGGAGTTATTTTATAAAATAATTGCTTTCCACATGCACACACACATATATATATGTCTTGCTAATTTTTACCGCTTTAGTTTATAATCATAACTGTGTTCTAATAACCCCTAGATAGGTCAATCGTGGAGTTTTTGTATTGATTAGTATTCAAAAAAAACTGAAGTGGTAATTTTATGAGATTAGATGCAATTCTTAAAGTTATTTCCTCTTTACTGTCATTAGTCAAAATTAATGACTTTGAAGAATTTTCAATGCCTATAGCATTGTTTGTTATTAACACATTGTTAGATAAATACTTTTCTTTAGTCCAAACATGCTGGCTCCAATCTAATACTGTTGTTATTTGTTATTTGAAAGATTGAATGGGAATATAAAAACAAAGATCGGGCAGTAAGTGCTACTTCATATTATTTTACTCTTCTTATGTTAAATATATGGTTTAATAGCAACAATTTCCAATTATTTAAAATATATAATTATTAGATAAACGGAGAATATTCCAACAGTTCTCAATATTTCATCTTTAATTATTTATTAATTGTGATTTATTTAAGTTTTTGTGATATTATAGTTTTATGTATATTCATTACTTTTTACGTTTTTACCAAAGAGTGAATTAAAGTAAATTAAATCATATTAGATTATAATATAAGAACCAACTCTATCTGTTCTATTAAAGGAAGTAATTTCTAATATGAATACTTGGTATCATAAATTATCACATAACTGCCCTTACTAATCTATCCATAATGATATGTTAGCTAGTTTCTAGTTCGAACAGAAGTTTTTTTTTCAAGAATTCCAGAATGTGAATTTTTCAAATCAGTATGTAAATTTGTCCAAATTTGAAAGGGAGGAAAAAGGAAGGAGGCTGTATTGTATGTAATATTATAAAAATAAAGTTATTTTCATGTTAAATATATCGATAAAATGAATTATCGATTGAATTGGATTGGATTGAATTGTAAACTTTACTTGGGAAACATTACAATAATCAATCTTCTTCCTTTTTTTATTGGTTTGATTTTTCAATTATATATATTATTTGTGAGTGGAATCAAAATAGTTCATCGCATTTTATTATAATTTTAGTTTGGTTAATAGAAATCACCTCTCAGTGTCTGTCTTATTAGAAAAAAAAAAACAATTAGGTGAAATGAGTGCATTAGTTTTAGGTGCAACAGGTTTATGTGGTAGTTTTTTTGTAAAATTTGCTGAAAAAGCAGCTAAATTTACTTCTGTAAATACAATTACAAGGAGAGAATTAGATTTTGAGTCAAAAGCTAATCAAATAGTCGAAAAAGACTCAACCAAGTGGTCAGAATTAATTCCAGACGATACAAAATACTTATTTAGTGGTTTAGCTACTACTAGAGCCGCTGCTGGCGGTTTAGATAATCAATATAAAATTGACTATGATTTAAATATTGAGTTGGCAAAAGCCGCAAAGGAAAAGGGATGTTCAACTCTTGTGCTAGTAAGCTCTGCTGGCGCAAATGAACATTCTTGGATTGCTTATTTGAAAATGAAAGGTGAAATAGAGAGAGATATGATTAAGTTAGGTTTCGATCATACAATTATTTTACGTCCTGGTGCTATTTTAGGTGAAAGAACTTCTCATCATAAAGGGTTTGGTAATGATTTTGGTGTATTTGTTGGTCGTATGTTCTACAGATCAAAATGCCAATTTTTGGTGAAGTATCCTGTCTATGCTGAAGAAGTAAGTAAAGTTGGAGTACATTTAGCTTTGGAAAACTCTGACCAAAAAGTTCAAATAATTGAAAGTTCAGAAATCTTAGAAATTGCTAAAAATTTAGAATAGATAAATTTACAACATTTTTAATTTATCATAATAATCTCCCAAATTCATAATGTTCTATATGTATACCTATTTAAGGATATTTATATGTTAGCTTAAATATCGAAACTTCCTTTTTACTTACAATAATGTTATCATAGATTATTATTTCACTAGAAAACAATTATAAAGTTCGAATGCTTTTACTTAAATAGTCCCATTCTGTTGAGTTATATACAGATAATTGGGTTAAAACGATTCTTGAATCAATTTAATCTTGATTAATTTATTATTGCCTTTCTTCCTTATGCACTTTTTTTTTTAACATTTGATGTATAATAAAACAAGCATAATGAAAAATT
The DNA here is from genome assembly GCF_000150035.1 of Vanderwaltozyma polyspora DSM 70294. Lineage (NCBI taxonomy): Eukaryota > Fungi > Ascomycota > Saccharomycetes > Saccharomycetales > Saccharomycetaceae > Vanderwaltozyma > Vanderwaltozyma polyspora. The sequence goes on from NW_001834559.1 coordinate 22,581, forward strand.
AACGGCCAGCATAGCATACCATGTAAAGAGAAGAAGTATAGAAAAGTTTAATTAAAAAGATATTAAAAAAAGACTACTTCAAGATAACTTTAATACTTGGGTTTAATCTTTGAATCTATATCATATTATGAATATAAAGTATCATATACTTAGTGCCTAATGTCGTCAAGTTTAGAGAATTCGGATTCGTACGGTATAGTTATTGATGCAGGTTCATCTGGATCGAGAATTCACATTTACAAATGGTCATTATCTGTGCCAAATGAAGACAATACAGCAAATGAGGGTGGAATAAAATTGTCACACTCTGTACCACAGATTTATCAAGATGATGAATGGACATCTAAGACTACTCCTGGTTTATCAACTTACGAAATGAAGCCAGATAAGGCCTTTTCGAAACATGTCAAGCCATTATTAAAGTTTGCAGAAAAATATATACCAAAAGATAAACTTAAGGAGACACCAGTGTTTTTGCAAGCCACCGCTGGTATGAGATTACTTCCAGTGGATAGGCAAAAAAAGATTTTACAAAACATTTGCAAAGGTATTAAACAATCTACCGGATTCTTAATGGAAGACTGTAATTCACAAATTCAAGTTATAGATGGTGAAACAGAAGGGCTATATGGATGGCTAAGTTTAAATTACTTATCGGGATATTTTAATAATTTCGATGCTTCTTCACCAAGCCACTTTACATTGGGCTTTATGGATATGGGTGGGGCTTCTACACAAATCGCATTTTCACCCAGTGATAAAGAACAAGTTAAGAAGCATTCAGATGATATATCTAACGTATATCTAAGGAGTATCAATGGTGATATACAGCAGTGGGATGTTTTTGTAAGTACTTGGTTAGGTTTTGGGGCAAATCAGGCAAGAAAGAGATATTTCTCACAACTAATTAATTCATTACCTGAAAATACAAATGATTACGATGACGATGACTTCGTTACAAGGAAAATCTCAGATCCATGCATGCCAAAAGGCTCAGAAACAAAATTTGAATTCAAAGGAAAAAAGTTTACTCTCACTGGGTCTGGTGACAATGAACAATGTTCTAAATTAATATACCCGCTTTTATTGAAGAATCTTCCCTGCAATGATGACCCTTGTTTATTTAATGGTGTACATGCTCCACAGATTGATTATTATAATGACAAATTTGTCGGTGTATCCGAATATTGGTATACCGCCAATGATGTATTCAAACTAGGCGGCGAATATGACTTTTATCAATTTAGTACAAAGGTAAAGGAATTTTGTAATACAGATTGGGATATAATAAAAAAGAACAGTAAAGATGGTATGTACAATTCAATACCAGATTCCTTTCTAATGGACTCATGTTTCAAAGCAAACTGGGTTCTAAATGTTCTGTATGAGGGTTTTGGGTTGCCTCGCATAGACGTTGACGAATTAAAGGATACATCAGCTAATGCCAATTATCCTCTATTTCAGAGTGCTGATAAAATAAACAATAGAGAAGTATCATGGACTTTAGGTAAAATCCTACTATACGCTTCTGGAACAATTCTTGCAGGTGATCAGAGTATAAATGTCGGAGTTGAACCAAGCTCAAATAGTGCCATTAATTTTGGGAGCAAATTTATCATGGGAGGTTTAAAGAGGATAGATAACAGAAGTAGCCATTCTTTAGGTGTTTTGAGATTTTTTTTTATAATCATGACGATATTCATAGTTTGGTATTTGGTTCTATCCAAATCCCAGACCTTCAAAGATATATCAATTAAAATGGAATTTCTAGGTCTTATTGAAAAAATCAAGTTTAAATTGTCTAGACATCAATATTATAACGAATTGAGCAATAAACTTTCAAAATTAGAAGAAGGTATCAATGTAGAAGAAGACATTTCTTACAATCTAGATTCTAATAATGATGTAAAGCTAAGGAGTAAAAGTATGTTCAACCTAAATACCGACAATCACAGTAGATCTGGATCCAACAGACCACATGGTAAAAGTCCTTTGGCCTCAAAAGGAAATAATATTTCAAATTCTCCATTATCTTTGACATCGTCTGATCCAACCAAATTAAGACCAACATTTTCATTAGCTGACTTTTCAAAGTACAAAGATGGGAAGTCAACTGATTAGTAGAGAAATCATTTATATTATATCTACAATAATTTATCTTAAATATTTATAAGATTTTTATGTATCCGATTGATATTACAGAATGAACCTTGATGTGTTATCTTGTTAATATAAAGATTATAGCCATGATTTAGTCTGTCTGTTTGGCTGGTTTTCTCATTGGCAGTAATTATCTTTAAATATTTGAAGTGTATTTGATAGCGCTTTCAAGATCATGAATAAAATTCGAGATGAAAATTTTTAATATCCAAATTTTAAAGCGATGAGATGCGATGAGCTTGAGACTAAATAGTTTATCTAAGAGCTAATATAAAGAATGATTGTTTGACTGCATAGTGTTTTTAAGTTATATGATTGCTACCACATAGAATATCAATAGGTTAAAATACCCAAAGTATAATGAGAGTAAGAAAGAGAACCTCGAGAAGAACCTCTACCCGTATGAGGGAAGGTATTAAGAAGAAGGCTGCTGCTCAAAATAGAAAAGAAAAAAAATTGGCCAAGAAAGACCCAACATGGAAGTCTAGAGCCAAGAAGGACCCTGGTATTCCAGCCAGTTTTCCTTATAAGGCCAAGATTTTAGAAGAGATTGAAGCCAAGAAGTTGAAGGATCTCGAAGAAAAGGAATTAGCTAAACAACAAAGGATGGAAGCCAAGAGAAGAGCACAAGAACTTGGGGAATTAGATATGGATGCTGACTTAGAAGAAGAGGAGGATGCTGGTAATGGTTTGACTGCATTGATGGAATCAGCCCAACAGGCGGCTATGGCTTACGAAGGCGATAATGGCCAGGCTTTTGGCACTGAAGGTGATCTAGATATTGTTGATCATGACATCGATTTCTTTGCAGGATCTGAAGAAGGTGACACTGAATTAGAACAATCA
>NW_001834560.1:0-25671 GCF_000150035.1 Vanderwaltozyma polyspora DSM 70294
AGATGGTTGAGAATGTCCAATATTTATATTTTTAGACGATGATGTTACATTGAATTCTCTTAATTCAATTTCTTCGGTATTCTGAGAATTTTCATTGGATTCATAATAATATTTATAGTAGATATATTGGCCACCAATATAAAAATCCAATGACATTTGAAATAGAGCGAATACTACAAAAATGTATGAGATGTTTTTAGCACCAAATACCAAGTAAGTTATCTTCAATGTGTCACCACAAAGCCAACTTACTAATAGAATTAATTTGAAACCTTGAACAGACTTCAATTTATTTAAGATCGAAATTTGAGGTAGTGGTAACAGGGATTCTACTAGAAGACCGGTTGATCCGATTAAGGAACCTATCCATTGAGCTAACTCTTCCCAATCTAAAATTTTTGCAATGAAAATAGTGAAAAAAATCTGGAAAGTTGAGAAATAGATCAAGAACTTCCAGAAAAATCTATCATCATTCCATTGCCAGAACGATTTAAAACGTTTAAAACTTGGATCAAAAAATTTTAAACACTTGTAAAGAATAACTAGTACGAATTTAGCAGTAAAGCTTAGTATATTTTTAATAGTTAGACATCTCCATATTACTCTCCAATCCCAACCAAATTTTTCATCACCAAAACATTCGATCCAAATATCGTGAATCAAGCCGGTGAATGGCTCAACTGTAATTAAATTATCGTATTTATATTCCTCTGGTCTATATATCAACGTTGTCCTTAGTAAAATCAGTTGGATAAAAATCATAATTAGTGCCTGCCTTAACAAAGTGATTTCATATGGAGTAATTAGATAATAAGAGACTCTGAGGATACTTGCAATCAACATGGTAGCACAGATGTCTATCGAAAAACCCAACGATGTCTTGGATCTTTCGATACTAATGACAGTAGTACCATAAGATATCAAAGGAGTGAAACAAATCAAATTTTGTGTAACGAATTGAACAGTTAGCCATTCAGGGATATAGAATTGGTCAACCCGAGGCAAATAAGAAGCCAACGTATCTACAACAGGATATGAATTATCATTATTGACAATAGATGAAATCACCACATTTTCAGTAGACATTATATGAACATAAGCAACGTTCTTCGTAGATTCCTTCAGTAAAGGTAAACCAAACCTCGAAACAATAATAACAAACAAGTAGCTTGTAAAACGCACAAAACAAAACAAAAAGGATCCAAAAAAATAGACTATACCTATATATACCTTGAGCTGATCTTATTGCACCACAAACAAGATCACTAAAATCAATATAAACTACTAATTTCGACAAAAACACTTAATCCTACTTCCTGTTCGATTCGTTTACTTGCTTTAAATTCTTCTTGGCACCATCGTCATCCTATTCGATTTCGAAACTTCTGAAAAATTTATATATTGACCTTTTTGCAGTTAAGTATGCGGTGTATGGAGTGTTGATAATATTTCTATACAAGTTACTACCTAGATTAACGAATATTTATATATTTACCTGATACTAGTAAGGATCTGTTCGACAGATGGATGGGTGAGCAGGCCAAGGGTGCATGTGTGTCTGTAGTTGGAATGTGTCATTTCCATTGGATTTATTCCCACTGTCAACAGAACAAAAAATACAAAAAACCAGGTATGATGTCGAAGCCTATATTGAAATTTGAGCATGAGAATACAAACAAGGTGCAATCGGAACAGTCATCTTTCATTGGTGTTGGGATATGTATTCTTTACGAATTGGCAAGCTGTCGGCAGTTGGTCTACCAATTGCCTCCCATTTTGGTTGGTCTTTAAACAATCTCAGGGCCTCGATGTAATTGTCATTTGTCAAGGTGAATCTATGATAGATACCGGCTGGAACTATCAGCAAATCTCCCTTGTCGACTTTAACTCTTATCCAGTCTTTGTCATCGGTGGTTTTCAGATCAAAGTACCCTGAACCGTCAAGACAGTACCTGATTTCTTCGTCTTCATGTAAATGTTCAGTGTAGAACATATTTAATTTATCCATCATTGCACTTTCATCATTGTTAAAACTCTCTAAACAAATGTTAACAGTATCTCTGTTTTTATAGTTTCTCTCCTTGGCAAGTTCATTGACTTGGTCGATGGTTTCACAGTATTTATAGTATACCCCTAATCTTTCAGCATCTTTAAAACTTGCATTTCTCCCTGAATTGTGCGGTTCTCTGAAATCGATTTCATCTTTATCATCGTGATAATATAATTGGACCATTATTAATAATCGATTTGATCTGAGTTTATATTTTTATTTTATTTTAGTTTATCTTGCTTGTGAAGAGCTGTTCATCCTAAAGAGAACCAAATACTCATCCCATTAGTCATTTCCTTTATATACTCAATCAATAAGTTAAGATAAGATAACTTGGAATGAGATGAGATGCGCTGACAAAATGTGTCAAAAGTGACAATTAGGAAAGGAAATATCGATTATAGATTGATTTTTCAAATTTTGTTCTATAGAGGATAGTCACGTGCCATGATGAGAAATTCATAAAATCATTGTATTATTTCAAGGTTACATCGTACGAACCTTGATAATGTCGGGATGTAATTCGTTACAATAAATGGTGTCATATTATCAATATTGCTATTTAAAGAGATCATTGTACATTATTGTATATTATTGTATATTATTTAGTATCTTACTTTGTACATAAAAGATATATAGAACTTTATTATTATTAACTAGTATATTTACTTTAACTTACAGATCTCAACCCTTAAGATCCTATAGAATAAACGCTTACCAGCCTTCATTCTAACGTATACCAAATTCAATATACAACTAAATAATAATAAAGGCCAAATAATACAATTGCTATGTCACATGATTGTGAATGTGAATGGGGTGAAGCCAGGTCGGGCCAGTGCCAGTAAATGCAAGATGTCAGAGTGCTGGGTCGATGCATATATAAGAAATTGATAGTGAGTTCTTATTACTAGGCTTATATTATTGATATGATATGATATGATATGATACTGCACGGATATCAATTCAATTCAATTCTGTTCCATCAATATATATCGATTGTTGATAAAGTGTGCAAGGGCGTAGATGAACATGTCTTATAATAATCGATTTTTGGTTGCAAGAAACTGGTAGTATGTCTCAATTAATACTGAAACGTAGCCTGAAACGTTACAACATTCTATATTTAATCTTTTTCTAAGGCGGTAGGCACTTGTGTGGTTATTTGTAATCGAGGTTATGATTTTAATTAGAACGAATTGCCAGCAAATAGATGGATATATACCTTTTTATTCACAAAGACAAGCAAACAATACAAGCAAAGAACACATACAATGTAGTCACGTGCAAAACGAGGATAAGAATTCTGACTAAACAGAAAAATCGTAATATCCATCCAACAGCCGGTCCTCGCTTTCCTTTTTCGACCATCGTAAAGCGCATCAAACGACTGGAGATTACTAATAGGGACCGGAGATAAGCTGGAAATTACATTCGTAAGCAAAAAAAAACAACAACCAACGGATCTAAGACGAAATTACCAAAAAAAGCAATTATGCGGGAAAAGGAAGAATTGTTGCTGTTGCTGTCGTGCTCCTACGTTTCTTCACCTGTGAGGGGCAGAGAACGATTGTTGTATTTTTCGAATTTGTAAGCGGCTCTCTCGAAATGTTTGATTTGTAAGATCTAGTCATGTGATCATATCTAGATATCTGTACGTGTATATCTCTCTGTATTATCTGTGGGGAATGATGAATTAGGTATGAGACAGACAGGTTTGATAAAATAAGATATAACTAGATATTCCATCGTTTCGAAACGTATATAAAGGCTGGCAATTGATGTTGTAAAATAGTTTTCGATTATTAGATTTTGTTCTTCAATTCATATCTTTTTACTATTGTTCAATTCATAAGGTATCATCAATCGATCATAAGATTACCAATCGTATAATCGATAAATAGTTACAACAAACACCAAACAACAAACATCTTCTAATTGAATCATCATGCCATTCGTAAAGGACTTCAAACCTGTTGCCTTGGGTGACACCAATTTGTTCAAACCAATCAAAGTTGGTAATATGGAATTGAAACATCGTATTGTCATGCCTCCTTTGACTAGAATGAGAGCTTCTTATCCAGGCAATGTCCCAACTGATCTAATGGTAGAGTATTACGACCAACGTTCTAGAAGAGAAGGAACTTTTATCGTCGCTGAAGGTGTCTTCCCTTCTGCCCAATCTGGAGGTTACGATAACGCTCCTGGTGCTTGGTCAAAAGAACAACTTGATCAATGGAAGAAGATTTTCGACGTTGTTCATAAAAACAAATCTTTCATGTTCCCTCAAGTATGGGTATTGGGTAGATTGGGTTTCCCAGACTCTTTGGCTAGAGACGGTTTGAGATACGACTCTGCCAGTGATGATGTATACCTTGATGAAGAATATGAAACTAAGGCTAAGTCCAGTGGTAACAGACAACACGGTATCACTAAAAGTGAAATCCAACAATATATCAAAGATTATGTCCAAGGTTCTAAAAATTTGGTTGAAGCAGGCGCCGATGGTGTTGAAATCCATTCTGCTAACGGTTACTTATTAAACCAATTCTTAGATCCAGTGTCAAACAAGAGAACTGATGAATATGGTGGTTCCATTGAAAACAGAGCTAGATTCACTTTGGAAGTCGTCGATGCTTTGATCGAAGCTGTCGGCCCTGAAAGAGTAGGTATCAGATTATCTCCATACGGTAAATACGGTACTATGTCAGGTGACAGAGATCCAACTTTATTAGCCACTTATGCCTATGTCGCTGGTGAAATAGAGAAAAGAGCTAAAAATGGTAAAAGAATTGCTTATATTCATTTGATGGAACCTCGTGTAGCCAATGGTAGTTTTGATGAAAGTTTAGAAGAATTCACTGATAATACAAATGAATTCATCTACTCTATCTGGAAAGGCCCAGTTATCAGATCCGGTACTTTGGTCATGAGCCCATTGCACGCCAAGGCTATTGCCAACTCTAACAATAGAACTTTGTTAGCCCATGGTAGATATTTTATTGCAAACCCAGATTTAGTTACTCGTATTGAAAAAGGTCTACCAATAAACAAATATGATAGATCCACATTCTATGCTCCAAGTTCTGAAGGTTACACAGATTACCCAACATATGAAGAAGCTTTAAAATTAGGTTGGGATAAAGAATAGATACCGTATTCTCTTAGTTATCGAGGCTTTTGTTTTCCTAGATTCCAACAATGGATAAACCGTAATATATGTATATAGACACATATGTATAGACATAAAAGTGTGCTCACTTAAATATAATAGTGTTATTTGATTAATAATTCATTCATTCAACTGATCCAAGTAGTTAGTATAGAAAAATTGACTATAAATTTATATAATAGTTCGAATAATTTTACTCAAATCTACATAGTCAATACAGACTTGAAGATGAATACGCCACAAACTGATGATATATAATACAAATTACAATATTTAATACCAAGTGGGAATCCACATCTTCACAATTTTACACTTGTAAACAGCTTATAGTAACCATCTGTTGTTTCTGAACTTGTTCTAATACCAGGTTTAAAATATAATAAGACAAAAAGTATTTCAAGAATAAGGGATTCGAAACGTTAAACTTAAACAATTAACTGTTGAATATATAAAATAAGAGGCAAGACAGTAATGGGGTTTGTTGAAGGTTATATCCCAGTATCATACGATGGTACCAGTATGTTTAATCCTATTAAAGTTGGTAATATGCAATTGAGTCATCATGTTGTCATGGCACCATTGACTAGGATGAGAGTCACCAGGCAAGGTAATGTTCCTAAGGATATCATGATTGAATATTACGATCAAAGATCTAGAAGAGAAGGTTCATTGATTATTGGCGAAGCTGCTATTATATCTGCAGAAGCTGGTGGCTATGATAATATCCCTGGAGTTTGGTCTGGAGAACAACTTTCTCAATGGTGCAAGATAATTGGTGTGGTACATAGGAATAAAAGTTTTATTTGGCCACAACTATGGGCCTTGGGCAGAATATCATTTCCAGAGGTATTGGCAAGGGAAGGATATAGGTTTGTATCACCTTCAGAAGAGGTGTATATTGATGCAGAACAAAAGAATGAAGCGATTAGATGTGATAATCGATTACATGGACTTAGTAAACTGGAAATGCAACAGTATAAAACTGATTACATTAATTGTGCTAAGAAACTTATAAATATAGGTGCTGATGGAATTGAGTTACATTTGGCCTATGGATGTTTATTGAATCAATTTCTAGATCCAATTAGTAACAAACGTTTGGATGAGTATGGAGGTTCTATTGAGAACAGATGTAAATTCATATTAGAGATAATAGACGGTCTAATTATAGAAATAGGTTGCAGAAGAGTGGGAATCAGATTGTCCCCATTTGACGAAAGTGGTGGGATGTCAGGAGACAATGATCCCACTTTGTTATCAACGTATATGTATTTAATTGGGAGGTTAGAAGAGCAGGGTAAAATGGGAGAGAGAATAGCATATATACACCTGGTTGAGCCTTCAAGAAATAAAAAGTTAAAAGGCATTTCAAATGATTTCATATACTCTATTTGGAAAGGAATAGTAATACGATGCGGAAATTTAATTTATAATTCTAACGAAGCCAAAATGTATTTAGAAAAACATAAAAATACACTCATTGCATATGGGAAGTATTTTATATCCAATCCAGACTTGGTGACCCGTCTAGAGAAGAAACTACTGTTAAATAAATTTGATGAATCGACTTTTTACACTTCAAATTCGAAAGGATACACTGATTACCTAACATACGAAGAAGAAATGAAGAAAAAAAAATAGGAAAATGTGGAGAAAACCCTAGATCATCACAAGAATTGTAAAGAAATAATTATATTTACTGTCGTCTTATGGTAATGTGGATGAAGAAGATGCTGATGATGATTATTGTTGGTATTACCTACTCACTATAATTCAATATCATATATCACGACACCCATTAAAATGATTTGATAGAACAAAAAAAGCTTAAATAAAAAAAAAGTTGAAAACGTCATATTAATGAAAAAGTTGCATAAATCGAAATACATTAAATTTAAAGATATCGACAACAATATCAACACGGATTAGATCAGACTGGATTAAGTCACAGCAAAATTGACTATTTAAGAGTTGGGTCTTAGGCAAGATTAAAGGCATATATATATATATTACCGTCCAATATATATTTTGTGAATCTGTGATTTTATTGGGATCAAAGGTTGAGGGGAACTTAGCACTTTTGTGTATAATATAACATATAAAGTCATGAAGATTGCGAAAAGTGGTAATGCAGGTGGTTTTATTACTGTACTGATCAGTTTTTTTGGGTCATCGTTTGCAATTTTTCTACTGTTGAAATTTTTATTGAGTTCATCTATAATATCAATTGGGTCTATTGTTTCATTGATTCCAGTAAATTCTTTTAAACATTATGTTCCTGATTTTAAAAACACACCTGGTGTTGAATTTTATGACTTGAGTAATTACCAAGGTAACAAAGACGGTTGGCAACAAAATGATAGGATATTGTTTTGCATTCCATTGAGAGATGCGGCTCAACATTTGCCAATGTTCTTTGATCACATGAATAAGATGACTTATCCTCATAATTTGGTCGATTTATCATTTCTAGTAAGTGATTCTTCCGATGATACTATGGGTGTGCTATTATCACATTTACAAACTGTACAATCTCAACAAGATAAGTCTAAAAGATTTGGTAATATTGAAATTTATGAAAAAGATTTCGGTCAAATTATTGGTCAATCATTTAGTGATAGACATGGTTTTGCTGCACAGGGACCAAGAAGAAAACTGATGGCCAAGGCTCGTAATTGGCTAGGTTCTGTGGCTTTGAAGCCTTACCATTCTTGGGTCTATTGGAGAGATGTAGATATTGAGACCGCTCCAGTTACCATCATGGAGGATTTGATGCATCATGATAAAGATATCATTGTTCCAAATGTTTGGAGACCTTTGCCAGATTGGTTAGGTAACATCCAACCTTATGATTTAAATTCATGGCAAGAGTCAGAAGGTGGTTTACAATTAGCAAATCAATTAGATGAAAATGCTGTTATTGTTGAAGGTTACCCAGAATATGCTACATGGAGACCTCATCTGGCATACATGAGGGATCCAAATGGTGATCCAGAAGATGAAATGGAGTTAGATGGTATTGGGGGTGTCTCTATATTGTCAAAGGCTAAAGTTTTCCGTTCAGGTTCTCATTTCCCTGCTTTTTCATTCGAAAAGCATGCCGAAACTGAAGCATTTGGTAAATTATCAAGAAGAATGAATTACAATGTCGTGGGTTTACCTCATTATGTCGTGTGGCACATTTATGAACCTTCTACCGAAGATTTGAAACATATGGCTTGGATGGCCGAAGAAGAAAAGAGAAAAGCTGAAGAAGAAAAATTAAAAGAATTCTATGATAGAGTTTGGGATTCAGGGTTCGACGATGTCAGAGATGACTGGTCTTATGAAAGGGATTCAATTCTAAAGAATATTGATCATAAAATTGACAACAGTAAATATGAAAACATGGACTGGTCAGAAGATCCAGAAGATTCAAATAATATAAGGGTGCCGGCTGCCGAGAATGTTGATAATACCCAGCAAGAGGCTAGTAAAGAGGCAATTAAAGAAAACCATGTCCAAAAGAACGGTAACCAACAAGGTCAACAGCAAAAGCAACCGCTACAACAAGAGCAACAGCTACAACAAGAGCAACAACAACAGCAGCAGCAACAAAAAGTACAACAGCAGCAACAGCAACAACAACAACAGCAGCAGCAAAAGGCAGTTGCAGTTCCTGCTCAAGATGATGCTGCTGATGCAGCTAAGAAAGAAATAGCACAAGAGAAGAAGGGCCAAGATAAATCGAAGCAGCAACAACAGCTGGAACAAAAGCAAGAACAAAGGGAACAGCAAGGAAGAGCTCTTCAACAACAGAAAGAAGAGCTTAAACAAAAACAAGAAGCACAGAATGCACAAAATGCACAAAATGCACAAAATGCACAAGGGAAAAAAGCTGAATCCAATCCAAAGGAACAACCTAAACAGGAAGTAAAGAAAGAAGCCGAAGCTAAACAAAATGCCCAAAAGGAACAACAGAATCAAAATCAGAATCAAAAACAAGAACCAAAAGATGATAAGAAGAAGGAAGTTCAACTAGATTTCGATCCAAAGAATCAATAGTTTGTACAATAGAAAAAAAAAATTAAATTGATCACCACCCATCCCGTCTATACCAACTCACCTTAAAGAATTCTGTCTGATATACCCACGTCACCTGGCGAAGGTCTAATCGTTGCATGCAGAGATATATAAGTTTCATATACATATATATAATGCTCATTTTTTTTTTATTACCCTTAGAATAAGAAAAAAAGACGTTTTAATAAGATACAAAAGTTAATCTACAGGCAATTGGATAACTAATCAAACACCCGTCACTTGTATCAGTTCACCAAATGATATACATCTCTTGATACATCGATCAGTAAACCGCTAAACCACTTTTGAGACCATAAACCAAATCACGTGATAACCACACACGTGACCAACGCCGGGTGGCAAAAAAAAAAAAAATTGCCAAAAATAAAGAGACAACGTTAAAGCCCAAGATTCGAAATCGAAATTTGGTGAAGTTCTTAAATATAAAAGTATATGAAGATGAAGATGATGATGATGACCAGTTATCTTTAATTTTTTGATGAAAAGGGACTTGAGGATTGACAAGAAGTTTAGTTTCAGATCATTGGAGAGAGGTAGTTGCTGTGTGTGTGTTTGAGCTTTTTCTAAGGTTATTGTTGGTTTAATTATTTTATTTTTTATCTAGTTGCAAACTGAATATTTTTTTAAGGTTTGATTATTGGGGACAAGACCAGGATAATTTGATAATAATTTAATTGAGAAGTGGGCATAACTTAATAATTGGAGTACTAGATTTCACGGCTATTTTTGGATACTTTGCATTATATATATTTAATCTAATTTATTTTATTTTTTGAATAAAAGAAAAAATGGTTAGTATTACTTTTAAAGATTTTAAGAAAGAAAAGATTCCTTTGGATCTTGAGGGTTCTGTAACTGTGCTAGATGCTAAGAAGCAAATTGCAGTTAAGAAGGATTGTGAGGATTCCCAAATTAAATTGATTTACTCCGGTAAAGTTCTTCAAAATGACAGTACTATTGGTGATTGCGGTTTAAAAGATGGCGATCAAGTTATATTCATGATCTCAAAGAAGAAATCTACAGGAACTAAGGTAACTGAAGCAACTCCTGTGGCAGCTTCCACTGCTGCTGATGCTTCTGCTACCAGCGTTGCCGCTGTTGCTGAACCTGAACAACAGACAGTTGCTTCAGAGCAAGCCACCGAGTCCAATGGTAACGAAGAAGCGCCACAACAGGAAGAAGCACCACAACAAGGAGGACAACAAGAACAAGTGCAAGTGCAATCAGATGAAGGTTTTGTTGTTGGATCTCAACGTAATGAAGCAGTAGAGAGAATAATGGAAATGGGTTACGAAAGGGATGAAGTTAACAGAGCAATGAGAGCAGCTTTCAATAATCCAGACAGAGCTGTTGAATATTTGTTAATGGGTATCCCAGAGCATTTACAACAACAAGAACAACAACAGGAGCAGCAACAAGAACAACATGTAGAAAGTACAGAAGTAGCGACCACTGAAGAAACTAATGATAATGAAGATGTGGATAATGGAGAAGTTGATTTATTTACACAAGCTGCACAAGGTAACGGCGACTCCAGTGCTGCTCCAAGAGGAGCAGCTGGAGCAGCTGGCGGACCTCCAGGCTCTATTGGTTTGACAATGGAAGATTTATTAGCATTAAGACAAGTTGTTGCAGGTAATCCAGAAGCTTTAGCTCCATTATTGGAAAACCTAAGTATAAGATATCCTCAACTACGTGAACAAATTTTAGCAAATCCAGAAGTTTTCGTTTCTATGTTATTAGAGGCAGTTGGTGATAATTTACAAGGAGTCATGGGAGAAGAATTTGAAGGTCTTGCCGGTGGTGAATTGGGAGGTAATGATGATGCAAGTGCAGCAGGACAAGAACAACACATTGTTCAATTATCTGAAGAAGATGAACAAGCGATTTCACGCTTGTGTGAATTAGGTTTTGAACGTAATCTTGTAATACAAGTTTACTTTGCATGTGATAAAAATGAAGAAATTGCTGCGAATATATTATTCAGTGAATATGCTGATTAATATGCCAAATAAATATATATAACTATTATAATCTTTAATTGTTACCATTTGTATTTTAATTCAATTTCAACAAACCAAGCATTGTTAAAAAACCAAAATCAGCTAAAGTAAAATATAGTAAAATATAGTTAAATATAATAAAATATAATCTAATAACTAATAACTTGTAATAATAAACTAGCCTCAAAGATTATCCAATCGAATGGACAATTTAATTAAATCCTATAAAATGCATGAACTATAGAAATTTATGAGCGCTGTATGTGTTTAAGTGATAGCTTTTTCTAATCATTTAGCTTATTAATATTGGTGGTAGTATTTCAGTTCAGTTCGGTTCAGTTCGGTTCAGTTCATTCCATTCCATTATAATTGAATTATAATTTAAATCGGCTTAACTATTAAGCTAGTGATACATCACTATCAGATTTTTGCATAGTATGCTTTTTACTCTCAGCTAAATTATATTTCTCTAAATTCTTTGGAGATAAAACTGAGCTGAATGATTTTTGAGGTTCCCTTAAATTCCAATTCAAGGTTCTACTAATACTGTCGATATATTGAGTTGGTGATGATTCATACGTTGGGAATGGGAATGGACTTGCTGCAACCATAATGTAATCACCTCTCTGAAGTTCAAGTTTATCCTTACCATCGAAGGCAGCCCAGGCAGTACCTCTTGATTTAGCAGGGACTTTAATTTGTAGCACCATAGTTTCTGGTAAAATGATTGGTCTAAAACTCAATGAGTTTGGACAGATAGGGGTAACAACCATAGCGTGGACATTTGGATAAACTAGTGAGCCACCAGCACTTAAGGAATAGGCAGTCGAGCCTGTTGGTGTAGCAATGATTAGACCATCAGCTTGAGCGACGGTGAATAAGGTACCATTACCATATAATTCTAAATTAGATAGAAATGGGCTTGAACCTCTATCAATTGTGACTTCATTCAAGACATTATTTGAATAGATGACTTTAACTCCTCTGATTTTTTTACCAGTGGCAGGATCAACCTTAGTTGGTAGTTTACGATATACTTTACATAATAATCTCATTCTTACATTTACAGGTAATTTATTTTGCAAAGTCACATCGATATCTTTCTTGAAATCAGCAAAGGTAAAAGTAGTCAAGAAACCTAACGAACCCAATGAAAATGATAGAACTGGAGGCACTCTATTCTGGAAAATACTCGAAACGAATAAAACGGTACCATCACCACCTAAAGTCAAAACCAAATCTATCACATGTGGGTTCTCCTCAATCCATTTCTGGTTCCAAAACTGAATCTTTTGACTTTTACACTTACTATCTTTATACAAAGCTTTAACATCTAGCTGTTCAGAATCTTCTAGAGTATCTTCTATGTATAAAGTAATTTCAGGATGTTTTATCAGGATCCATTCCACTAATTCTCTTGCTAAATAAAGTAAAGAATCATCACCAGTCTTTACTACGATTAAAATCTTGATCAAATCACCAAATGGTCTGACGTAACTGTTTTTTTGATTCAATTGCAAATTAGCAATACTTTTAGCCAATTCATCTAAATCATTACAAACCCTATCGTTAGTATCCCACTGAACTAGACTCATAATTGCGATATATATATTGTAGCTTTCAGTTGCACTCTTTATGTCGAATCAATGAGACAAACTGTAACAAATAGTCCAATGAACCTGACGTCAACAGTAACACAAGACAAATAACCTTAAATAAATCAAACAAAAATCGACGAATCCTTATCACATCACAATCACAAACTTCAATTACAATTTCATTTATATAAAACAATATAATCAATTCTACATAGTATTAAAATTATAAAATGAATTCAGGAGGATGAGGGAAGGGGGGGTGAAGGAACTTAACATCAAACCTGCACTAAGACTGGCCATAGAACCATCCATAATCACCAAATCAATAAACTTAATAAGACCAGAGAAAGAGAGAAAGAGGGAAAGAAAAGAGAGGAACAACCACCTCAAGGAATCAACTCCCTAACGTCTCTAGATTAAGTAAAAGTAAGAAAAAAGCTAAAGAGAAGAAGTAGATATGAACGATATATAAATTGAGAACTAAAACTACAGCCCCATACAACGATGCCACATTGACAACAAGCTCTCTCATTCTGCAAGAACAACCAACATATCCATCTACGATGTCTTGTCAAAATTAACTTTGATATATTGCTAACGAGAGAGACACGTTAGTTGAAAATGCCAAACCATGCATGCCTTGCAAGTAACAGAGTAATGAAATGCAAGACAAAAAGGTCACTTAACGCAACTCAACTTCACTATCAAGAAAGACAGAAAAAGACAGACAGACAGAAAAAGACAGACAGACAGTCTCCCCTATTGTAGCAATGTCTGTATGACCAGATCAAACCCAGACTACAACAATCGACCGTTGGCAGTTGAAAGCAAAGAACAGATATACATGGTGTTATATAAAAACGAAACTAAAACTAACAATGAATTTAAAACTAAAACTATAATTAAAATAAACTTGCACAAAGTGATTACTATTATTAACCGAATCCCAAATCCCAATCCCTGTTTGCTGAAACAAAACCAGCAAGCAATTTCTTTCTTGTCTGTCACCTCACTCGAACTAAATATCCTCCTTGACTGATATTTAAGTGAATTCGTCGTCATTCGTTGAATTTCAACTTGGAAACTTGAACGGTTCTAACAGTGACGTTAATTGATTTGATTTGATTTGATTTGACCTGGATTTAATTTGACTTGGCTTGACTTGGTTAATAAACTAAAAGAGATGAACGAACGGCGTGGTATTGGTTTCTTATTCTTCCAAACCAAACCATCTTGATCCAATTCGAATCGAATCGAATCCATTTGATTTAACTCGATTCGAAGAGTTAACTAGTTTCGTTTCTCTTACTACAATAAGAAGGGGTTTGAGGGTGAAGGGGGTTTTCTCAAGGAAAGTGAAGGTGTGTTCTTAAGAAACAGCTTCGAAAATGACAGACAGACACAATGAAAAGGGGTAAAGCAGAGAGATAGAGAGAGAGAGATATTCATAAATGTAGCGAACGACTAGAATTTAGTTGAGTTGAGTTGAGTTGGATTAAATCAAACTAAAAGAAAATAAAATTGGTTAAAGGAAATTACACTACCATTATTAGCATTGCTGAAGTTTTAATGCTCGAAATATAAAATTTATATTCTTCTTTTAATCATTTCTTGCCTTATATTGTTTGATCGATTCTACATTGCCAAGTGTTTGATTCAATTAATGGTAGTGATGCTCCTAAGCACCAGCCAATTTCTTTATCAGATATTTTTTGTGCAGTTTTTAAAGTTCTTAATAATGGTATATCATATCCTGTTTGTAACAATGTAACTTGGTATGATAAGTCCAAACAATAATATGGGTCTGAATTTAACTCTTCAATAACACCAGGGCTATTTTGGTACATTGCTTCCCAAGCTGTCTTACCTTGACATATATTTCTAGATAGATCTTTCAATTCTTGTAAGGTAAATGTTTCTGAAAAGCCTAATGATTGGGTTCTATCATAAAAAAATGAGAAAATATGCATATCGTTAGTCTCTTTAAATGTATGAACTAATGATGGTTGGTGCACTCCATTAAATGAACATGGTTTGATCTCACAGTTTAGTTTTTTCTTAAGAATATCTTCTGCTAATCGTCTGCATTGTGGTGCTGATGGAATTTCTGTACTATGAAAGTCGACTAAAAACACATCTCCTGTTGATATTTGAACTTTGACATCTAATAGTTCAGAACCTGGCGCTAGACAAGGTGACATTAAATTTAATTTTTTTTCTTTATCAATGCCAATGTCCTTGGAAATCGCTCTTTCAACAATCAACTTATTAATCTGTTCTCTAATTTGGTTTAATCCATATCCAAGATGTGAAAATTGATACAATACATATTTCTCTCCGCCAAACGTCAATTCATATTTATGTTCCCCTTCAACCATCTCTTCATTGATATTTAAATCTGGTTCAAATACAATTTGGGTTGACCCACCTCCTAAATCAAATATGGCACTTGTTGGATTTCTTACCTCTCCGTTACCAATATTACCTAAAAGATAATTTGTGGTGATCCAGGCAAATACTCCTTCTTCATCACCACCCATAATTGATATACCGTTATTTTGAACTATTGGAAATGGATATTTTTCAGTTAAACGTAATCTTATTGCATCTAATATATTTTGTGATTTTTCTTCACCTAGTAATCTTAACCCGGCAGTAGCCTTTACTGACACTGGCGTACATTTTTTAGCTGCATCAGGTATAACAGCCAGTGCTTTACCCAACAATGGGTCCAAAGACATGGCAGCACCTTCTGTGTCAGCGTCAAATGACGATAGGCCTGGTTTTAAAGCTTCAAATACTTCTTTGATTAAAACTGGAGGTTGAGAACAAATATCGAATTCATAAATATGAATACGAGAACCGGAAGATCCAGCATCGATCATAATAACAAACTGGTGTTCTTTCCCACACTTACCAACAGGAACAATTTCATTATTTAATATATTTGAAGTAATTTTTAATCCAGCAGTGCTGTCACCTTGGAAACCTTCAGAAGAAGAGGAAATCGAAGAGAGTTTATTATTAGACTTCAACTCATTTAAAGAAGAAGCATCGACACTTTCATCAATTGGAACAGAAGCAACTTGTTGAGATAAATCAGGTTTATTCAAAGTCGGATCAACTGCATTTGAAATTTTAACTCTTGATCCAAAAGAAATAAAACTTGAAATAAAGAATAATAAAATAATTGATGCAACAATAGCATACAATAACTTTGTACGCTTAAAACTAAATCTCATTAGACCAAAATCAATATTAATACTTAAATCAGAAATTTCAACTTTTATCTATATCAACTTCAAACTGTATTTATATATAAATATATATATATATATATATATACATATATATGAGGTAAATTAATTATATTTTGAAACCTATAAAAACCACTTAAATGAGATACCGATATTTCTAATAATCGTCCTATTCCATCTGATATACTTTTATATTAAACTGTTTTAACAATCCCTGATACATTCATCTCATCTCATCTCTTTGCTAAATTTCATATCCTTATTCTTAAATATGCCGTTTCTTAATAAGGAAAAATCTCGAAATGATATAAAAATCGATACATTTTGAGTAACCCTCTGAAAGTGATGAAATTGGTATGAGACAAATGTATCACACGTTGGCACTAGGTATTTAGGAGGATCAACTGGGTAGTTTTAGTGATATATATTTTATCTAATTATTTTTCAATCTAATTTGGAGTGTAGACTTAGCATTAAAATTGCGATGAGCTTTAGGTGAACAAATTTTGACTGAACAATAATACTTTATAGGATTAATAAGAGTATAGTTTAGAAGAGAAGGTATATTTGAATATATTTAAATTATTTTGAAATGAGTAGGAATGTGGATAAGGCAAATTCATTGCTTGTGAAGTATCAAGAAGCTCAAGCAGAAGAAAAAACTGGATATAAGGATTATTCAAGGTATAAAAGACCAACGAATGTTTCCAAGGTGCAGTCTTTACAAGAAGCTCTGGAATGGAGGAAACAGTTGATGCATGAATTCAAGGACAAATCCTCTAGGATGTATAATCCTTGGTTGAATGATTCGCAATTGATTGAATTAAATGATGAACTAAATGAATTACTTAGAGAAAAATCGAAATGGGACTGGCATATTTCTAATAGATTGGGCGACACTAAGCCCACGAGGAGCAAGAATGGAATAGTTGGAGGGAAATTAATCATGGGTAAAAGATATTTTGGTAGAGCTTTGGAACTACCGTCTGTCAAAGAAATGATAAAGAATCAAGATCAAGCTCTCAAAGAGAAGAAAGCAGATAACAATCTAGTGGATATGAAACTCATACCGAAGGATAAAAGATCATTATACTTTACAGGAACTACAAATGACAAAGCACAACAAAATGGTTGGAATAACTACATGGAGCAATTCACTGAAACAATGGAACATGAAATCGACAACGAAACCCTTCCATTCGATGATGACATACCGGTGCCATCTTTAGAAGATATGGAAAAATGGCTAGTTGCAAGAAGAAAACAAAAATTACTAGAACAAATAGAATTCGATTAGAATCCCTATTCTGTATCTCATCGTTGCCTATATGGACGTCGCCAGGATAGACATATAACTGTTCCTTTTTAAAGCAGTTTGGAAAGGATAAAAACAATGTTAAAAAGGTATGGCTTAAGATTAACAAGAT
This sequence comes from Vanderwaltozyma polyspora DSM 70294, assembly GCF_000150035.1. Taxonomy (NCBI): domain Eukaryota; kingdom Fungi; phylum Ascomycota; class Saccharomycetes; order Saccharomycetales; family Saccharomycetaceae; genus Vanderwaltozyma; species Vanderwaltozyma polyspora. The sequence goes on from NW_001834560.1 coordinate 17,591, forward strand.
AATGGCACCAACAGGGACATGTAAAATTTTGAAGTGTATGCGATTTGATTGCTTCTGATCACCTAGGATTACCTGGGTCAATAGTACATGTTAGTCACGTATGCGTTTTAGACAAACACTACGCTGCATTCATACTCACGTGATTAACAACCGTTAATGCTCGTACGCCTATCTAATTTAATATTGCAATCAATAATTTATTTAAATAGATCAAGATTATGTTAACTAACACACAACCTCTAAATATTTGTAATATCATAAATGAACCATTAGGATTAATGGGCAATCAATCAATATAGAGGGAATTCTGTCACATTTATGCTTAAATAATCTTACTAGTGCTTGATTTCCCACTTCAATTTTAAAGAATGTTTAAGATCAAGAGGTTACTTTTATTATTGGTAATTATTACCACTACAGTATTGTATAAAGGGTTTTCTAGAGTTAAGAATCATCAATCTCCAGTAGTTATTGTTGGATCTGGTTTAGCCGGGTTGACTACTGCATATCAACTGGTTAGTTCTCATAATATACCAGTCATAATCTTAGAGAAAAGTAATTCATTAGGTGGAAATTCCATTAAAGCTTCTAGTGGTATCAATGGGGCTAACACTTTTACTCAAAAGTCTGAAGACATTGATGATACTCCGGAATTATTTCTAAAAGATACCATCAAATCTGCTAAGGGTAGAGGTATAAATTCATTAATGAAAGTTTTAACTTCAGAATCAGCAGGAGCAATTGAATGGTTACGTAAGGAATTTGACCTTAAACTAGACTTGTTGGCACAACTTGGCGGCCACTCTGTTCCTAGAACACATAGATCATCAGGAAAATTACCTCCTGGATTCGAAATTGTTAGTGCATTGACCAAGAAATTGAAAGCTATTGCTGAATCAGACCCAAATAGGGTTAAATTTTTACTAAATAGTAAAGTCATTGATGTTGAAACAAGTTATTTTAAAGGTGTAACTGGGATAACATATCTAGATGATGGAAATAATAAACAAATAATTCCTACAGAGAATGTAGTCTTCTGTACTGGTGGATTTGGTTACTCTGATTCTTTGATTCAAAAATTTGCTCCACATTTAGCGCATTTACCAACCACTAATGGTGAACAAACTACAGGCGATGGCCAATTGATCTTATCTAAATTGGGTGGAGATTTGATTGACATGGGACAAATCCAAGTTCACCCAACAGGGTTTATAGATCCGGAAGACAGAAAGAATAATAAAAAGTTTTTAGCTGCAGAAGCTTTAAGAGGACTTGGTGGAATCTTGTTAAATCAAATTACGGGAAAAAGATTTGTAAATGAACTAGATACTAGAGATGAAGTCACGAAGGCTATCCAAAAGTATGGTCCAAGCAATGATAATAGAGCTATCATTGTGTTAAGCGAAAAAGTTTACGAAAACTACAAAAATAATATGAATTTCTATTTATCAAAGAAGCTATTAGTTAAGATGAAGGTTAAAGATTTAGTCAAACATTATGATCTACCAATTTCTGTTGGTGAAATGACTAGAGAACTTGTCAAATATTCTACCGCAAAGAAGGATGAGTTTGGACGTTCTCTTCGTATCAATACTTTTGGAGGCGATGTAACTGGAGAAACAGAAGTATATGTTGGTGAAATAACCCCAGTCATTCATTTCACCATGGGTGGTGCTAGAATTAATGAAAGGGCAGAGGTATTAAACTCTCGTGGCACTAGAACAGCAAGAGGTCTATATGCGGCGGGAGAAGTCTCTGGTGGGGTCCATGGTGCAAACAGACTAGGTGGTTCTAGTTTGTTAGAATGTGCTGTTTTTGGTAGAATCGCTGGGAATACTATAGCTCTAGGTAACTAATGACCAATATGATACTATTATATTTTCTACAAAGGGTAAGTATTGGGTATTTAAGAATTTACACTATATCATTCAATGGAATAATATAAAAGTATAACAGGAAACATAAGGATAATAGTGGGAGCAGGAAAGAATTGATCCAATATTTCAAGGTTCTTCATAGGGTTAATGAATTAAACAAACCGATATTAACTAGAATTTTACATTACTTACTGAGTAATATTTAAGTTATTCATGAAATGGGAATTTATTGTTACTAGGCAATTGCTTTTGGTTTAAAACATATCTTTGATTCGTTCCAACTGCTCTTGTTGCACATAGCTGAATCATCTTTCTACATCCTGCAAGTCTGTAATAGCTGTCTATTTTCTTAACAAGATATAGACAATCAATGAACTTTAGATCTACACTCTAGGTAGTCATTACATAGAGATTATATATGTTTAGTAGGTAGTATCTGTAGTACCTCATAATTAACTAATTTACACGGGGGAGGGTATCCATGTTGTTAATTTGACAAGTAGTTTTAGTATTGATCGGTGATATATTAATCAGTTGCTTTAACCTATAAATGGTTTGTTCTGATATCATTTAATACGTAATTAGATAGCCGCCAAGATATGTGTCATGGCTAGACCGTTGTTTTAGATTATCAAGGTTGTTATTAAAAGTGATTATTGTATATTATTCGATATATAAAGATAACACAGACACTTATTTAATTGTATATTTAGTTTACCATTTCAGATATCTACCATGAGACTCCCTTGAATAAATCCAGACATGCCTTTGTTCTAACAAATACCAAACTAACTCTACATTTAAAAAATAAGTAAATATTTACCAAAAGGTTAGCCAAATAAATACTTTAAATTGTGGTCTGCTGACTATTCAATTACCACTTTATAAAGAGGAAAATAAAATTTCCAACAATTGATATGGTTTCGTGGTCTAGTTGGTTATGGCATCTGCTTAACACGCAGAACGTCCCCAGTTCGATCCTGGGCGAAATCAAATTAATTTATTTTTGCTTTTTAAATTTAAATTTAAAGCACAAGTAATACTTAAAGGTTTAAAGAAAGTAGTATGATCGCAGTCTTAATTAATTATAAATGGAAACCAATCCTATATCATTATTATATTTTATAATAGAAGACCTAGTCATCTCAAGAGCAGGCACTAACAAAGTTTAAAGAAACATAGATTTTTTGTCTATTGAATTTTATTGTTGAGCCATTTTCTTGTACATTGGATTGCCTTCTAGCAGACAATATATCATTAATTTCAAACCCTTTAGCCTTAATTACTCAACACTTGGTTGCTTTTAAGGGTACATATTACTGACATAAACATGGCCTTGATCAATAGATTACAAACTAAGGCTAAAAAAATAAAGGCTCATTCGAATTTTTTAGTTAATTGAACATTTGTTCTATACAGGCAAAAGAAGAATTACTTTAATAAGACCTCACGACCCCTCATGCAATGATCCAAATACAACTCCTTTAAGGAAGGTGTTATTGCCTTTAAACTTCTTATGTTCTTCTTGAAGAATGCTTTGCCTCCATAGTTACGCCTATCTTTAAAATTTGCTTTGCCTCGAAGCGCTTGACTCAGGTACACCTCTTTTAACCTACAAGTTTTTACTTGTTCAATTTAAATATCTGAAACTCAGGATACTGTTATAGCGAATTAAAGTGGCCTTCATTGGGCAAGACACTCTTCAATAGCTTAGATCTCATGGCCTTAGTATCATTAACGAATATTTGAGGCTTTCAATTCATATATGGGGCGATTCACATATGGATGTATTGGATATATAAATGGCAGATTAATAGAACTCTGTAAGATAATAAGGAATTTTGGGAATTAAATTTCGAGATATCTAGAATTTTTTATTAGTTTCTACCAAAAGTAGATCTACATTTAGGAAGAACTCCATATATTACAGGTAAAGTTAATTGATTAATTTAAAAGACAATACCAAGAAAGGAAATAATTTCAGTTAATTGCGTTTACTTAAATATAATAAATCGAATAGGGTATGAACAACAGTTCTATTGAAGCTATAAGTCAAAGTCATAATGTGTTAATAAGATATAATTTTAACTCAATTGATATTCCTAGCTCGGAAGTGTCAGAAAAGAGAGGACATTCTCATTTCAGTTCAGGCTCACATGGCCACCCATACTATCACCCAGGTATCAGTTCTGGATCTAGTAGTACTAATAGCAACAATAACAATAATAATAATAATAATAATACTAGTAATCATAATAGTACTAGTAACAATAATAATGGCAATAACAATAATATAACCGATACAACAGGATCAACTCAAGGAGGAGATATAATTTATTATAATGGTGCAAATAGTCAAAATATCGTTCGTAAAAAAGTGTTGATCTATTTTCTAATGTTATTTGCCTTTTTATTCAATAGTAATTGATGAATTGGTTATTATCTATTCAAAAAATATTTTTGATTATTTTGACTGTTTGCAAGAAAGTCAATTGTTTAGTTCGTTAATGCTACTTTTTCATTTTAATAATTTTAATTATTGGACTGTTTCACAAATAAGAGTTGCACAACATTTATTATAGATGATGTTTATACCTGTCTTTTATTGTTTAGTCGAGAGAGGTAATACATTATCTGTTGGAAGTATTCGCAACAAAAAAACCAGGATATCAATAAGTTTCATGGCATTATTTCATTTTATTTGTGATTACGAGATTTCTACATCAAATGCACAAACTAACTGAACCATATCAAATGACACAATGGTTGTGGTGACGAATAAAGAATATAATATATTAAGTTAGGCTATATATATATTTATAAGTGTGAATATAAAAAATATGAAAAGTAAAAGAACTGGAGTCTTGTTATAAAAGATGAGGTTTGGAGGTATTTTTTTTTAAAAGGACACATAATCGGGTACTTCATTTGTCATCTCTTTATTAGGCATCTAAGTGTTATCGTTTTACTTAATGAATAAGTTGAATTTAGCATACTTAGTATTAACAAAAATGACCAACTTGGTCCCTCACAGATCCTTTGTTGATTGATACTTGCAAAAAAGAAAGCCCTGTAGGGGGCTCGAACCCCTAACCTTGTGATTAAGAGTCACACGCGCTACCGATTGCGCCAACAAGGCTTGTATTTGTTGAAATTTTTCAAAAGGAGTTAATAGGTAACCGTGATTATCTGGTATGTCCGGGTTATAGTTGATATCAAAATATTGAAATGGGATATTTTTCAGAATGGTAAGAGCTTGAAGCTATGATGAGAGTAGATATACCTTAGATAGGCATCTTGACCTATTACTGAGGTCAGTGAGTGGCAACTCGCTCTCCTTCTGGTAACAGAGTAGTCTATATATGTTGTAACCTAAATGTATGAATTCCATATATAGGTTTACAGATTATTCATATCACGTGATAAATGACATTTGTATTATTTGGCCTTTAATTATTATTTAATTGTATATTGAATTTGGTATACGTTAGAATGAAGGCTGGTAAGCGTTTATTCTATAGGATCTTAAGGTTGGAGATCTGTAAGTTAAAGTAAATATACTTGTTAATAATAATAAATTTCTATATTCTTTTATGTACAAAGTAAGATACTAAATAATATACAATAATATACAATGATCTCTTTAAATATCAATGTTAATAGCATGTAACAACATTCTTGTAGTGACACATATTTCTTCACCTTCAAGGTTCGTATGAAGTAACCTCGAAGTAGTCTCGAAATAATACAAATTTGTTGCCCTAATGACATAAATGCAAATATTAACAATATGACCTAAGAGATAGATTATAGATCTTTATGGTTCTAGAACATTCTTATGAGCTGAAAGATTATATTTATAACCCTAATCATTTTAATGAACAATGATTACTAATGATATGAAGAAATAGTCTGTCAATATTATTGACAGCAATTATTATGATAGATTCCAATAGCTCGATAATGATGATCTACTTGATCATCTGAGCAATTGATGATCATGTCATAGTGTAGAGAATCATGTTGTGGTTTTTCTACCGAATCGTTCATAGTAATAGATTCTTTATTTATTTCCAAGGACATTCTTAATAAGTTGATATTGATCCCGTGTATTAAAGTATATAATATACACATGGGAATATAATTAACATGACAAGTGTCAATTAAGATCTTGTCATTTCTTATATAAAGTGTTGGAAAAGTTTTAACGTCAGAAATAACACTTTCGTGTAAAGTAACATTTCTTTATCCTATATGAATAATGTCGTAATACGTATATATCACGTGTTACCTCATAATTCTGACAGATATTACTTTTACATCTGAACAGTAACAACATTCTTGTAGTGACACATATTTCTTCACCTTCAAGGTTCGTATGAAGTAACCTCGAAGTAGTCTCGAAATAATACATTGTCTCTGAGCTAAATTGCACTTAAAATGGAAAACTTAACCGGTTTTTTGTTACAGAATAAAATACATAATAAAAACAGTAGTATGAGCACTCTGTTGATGGTCTATTGTTCCTAAAACTCTGTATTCGTAACTGACCTGTAAATTGGTTTCCTTCCGAAGAACTCATCCTTGTTAGCTCAGTTGGTAGAGCGTTCGGCTTTTAAACAATTCCAAGTTTAAACCAAGGATACCGAAATGTCAGGGGTTCGAGCCCCCTATGAGGAGTTCTTCTCTTTTTTTTAAGATTTTAGATTTGACAAGTGTACCTACCACTATAGTTGCCCAAGGAAGAAGTATTCTAATAGGGACAAACTTTTTGTTGTGCTGGGGTTATTTCTCAATTGGATCTTACTACCAGTTCTATATTTTGTCTAAATCATCCATGTTGCACTTAGAATTTTTTTTTTGCAGTTAAATGCAATATATTTTTAAAACTTTTGCTGTCAGCTAGATCATTAACAACCGAGGTACAACTTCTAACTGTGTACTACTGGTGTCAGAATGGTTAGAACTTCAAGCTTTAATAAGAAGTAGGTACACGTTAAATATGCATGTTGACCTATTATCGAGGTCAGTAAGTGGTAACTCGCTGCTCCTCTTGTAACAGAATAGTCCATATAGCATAAATAATTTTATATATTGGAACTGAACATTTGTTCATCTTATTTGCGGAAGAAATTGTTCAGATGTATGATTAATATCTGATTTATTCAGTTTCGTGATTTTATACAAGATGATTTTGTTAGAGTATTTATATTTATTTTTCCGTAGTGTCTTACAAATGTACTAAATAAATATATATCAATATTTTAGACAGATTATTTAGATATTCCAAAATACCATTCCTTTTTATATGTTTAGATCCAATATCAGGATATTAGTATTATTAATTAATTAGAATAATTGATGATGTCCTTGCACTTCACTTCTTATGATACGATTTAGCAATTGCTAAGATGATCGAGAACGCCATTGACGAACGATCAATTGCAATCTATCATAATAATTACCATCCATGCCATTGACAGACCATTTCCAAATAATCTTTGTTTTGAATACACTTAGGACAATAAATAGCATTTATTGAGTCATCAGAATATTCCAGAACCTTATAGATCTATAATCTATCTCTTAAGTCATATCAGTAATCTTTGCATCAATGTTATTAGGACAATAAATATCATTTATGAGATGATGTTAATATTATGGGAACCTATAGATGTATTAAATGGTTACATCAAAACTATCATAAGCCAAGAAGCAAATTCATAAGTATCCGACTTGAACGGATGAAGGAAAGAGTTTAGGATGATGATATTAAAGTTCTAAAAATTAAAGGCACCGATAATGTCGCTGATGTACTAACAAAACCGACTACATCAAACGATTTTAAAAATTTAAAATCTGTGATGGATAATACTCTATCTTCTAAGACATTACTTCCATTGACAGAGAATTGGTAAGTAGGTTAATCTCATGTCACTAAGTTTACTAGGCTCGCTGGTACTCTGCTCATGAAGTCAAGTTAAAATGTCTTCGGAGATAGAGTGTTGTTCATAACAGACTTTAATTTTTCAAGATCGCTTGATGTAGCTGGTTTTTTTAATACATCAGAAACATTTATTGTAGAAAATTATGTTGTGGTTTTTCTACCGAATCGTTCATAGTAATAGATTCTTTATTTATTTCCAAGGACATTCTTAATAAGTTGATATTGATCCGGTGTATTAAAGTATATAATATACACAT
>NW_001834561.1:0-26258 GCF_000150035.1 Vanderwaltozyma polyspora DSM 70294
AGGCTTTCCTTCATCACATTTTGTATGTGCTTTCTTACATTGCAGACATCCATTTCTTGAATAATATGAAGTATTTTGTTTTTTTCTTTTCGAGTCAACAACCATAATGAGTCTGGACTGTTGAAATTTTGTATGGTGTAAAAATTCTCCAGTTACGCTAATTTATGAAATGAGATATCCAACTTTGACAAATAGCTTTTAGAAGAATCTTTCAATCTGGTTACAATACTACTGCGGTTGTTCTTATTTGTCCTATGCTGTATTGTATTATATTAGATAATATTATGCTATTCTATATTTTTATTTTTTTCTTTTTTTTTAATAAAAATTTCTGAGAAACCCTGAAGCAGAAACAATCAATATAAAAGTGTTTTACTTCCCGCCGAAAATGACAAAAATAAAATAAATAAAAACCGAGCTAATCACGAAAAATTGCTAATCCTTCCTCCAAGATAGACAAACAATTTCCTAATAAACAAGTACCTTATTTATGTGTTTAGATCTAATCTTTATATCTCTTTAATTTGAATCAGAAAATAAAAAGCTGATTCGAATATGTCCCAATTTCTTCTTTCAATTTTCCCTTCTTTTCTTCTTTTTTATTTATTTATTATTTATTATTACTATCGTATTATTCCCTCTATAATGAACCCCTAATCAATATATTAATCCTCAAAAACTCCCTCGAATATAAGTTATTTCTTTCTTCCTCTTATACCAAGTCTGTTTTTTTTCCTACAAACGGTAGACTCAAATTTGACCTTCTTAACTTTTCGTCAGATTAATCAATCTAATCTAAAAAAAGCATGAACATCAATAACAAACAAACTTCAACTCCAGTAGCGGCACTTGTAACAGCGACTCCCTACTAACCCTAGCTAATGTTAGCAATAAAGTATATACAGTTATGTGTATTTTTTTTGCTTGACACTATATTATATCTCACTGATCGTAACTAAAAGTATCAGTTTTATTTAATTCTGATTAAAATAGAGACTGAGAGACCTCTTTAAAATCAGATATCGACAATTTGTCTTTTCTTTTCATTTTTGTCTATCTCATTTCAGTTTGTTGGATTTACTCAGAAACAATCGCAAAACATTCAAAACTTCAAGAACCTCAAAGGGAAGAACGAAAAAAATTTCAATCTAAAAAGAAACCATTTCTTTTTTTGCTTTCTTTTTCTATTTTTTCTTTCATTATTTTGGTTTTGGTCAAAAGTCTCAATTCTCTATGTTTCTTTTTCCTCCTTTAAATTCACGCTGGATGCTGGAGAGAATTAAGTGGACTTACACAACTTTACTTCGACTAGTTAGGTTTTTCATTTGATTTTGTTTTGTTTCTGTATTGAGAGTTCTATGAGTTCAAATGCGGTAGATCTTACGGTAAGACATATAAATTGACAGTTCATGTTTTTGATATGCTTGTTCTTGTGCTTTTGTTAACAAATATTGATATTCTCTTAAAGATACACATCAGGACGGATAACCCTAGGCGAGAAACTCTTCCCAGGGTTTTGACTTATAAATTATCTAATTCGCTTTTTTTTTGTTACATTTTCCAACAAAAAATCCACCAAGTACTTCCATATATAGAGAGAGAAGAGAGCATAAAAAGAATTAACATTATTAGTAAGATTTCTTCTCACTATTTACTGATTATAAATCCGATTTCATACCAACGGAGTAGCTACCCGTCCCGTTGTCTTGTCCATATCATGTAGTATTGGCGTATTTTGTCATTTTTTTTCTTTCTTCATACAAGCATCCTTTAGAGGTAGTATTTCATATTTCTCTCCCTCTTCTTTTTCTTTTTCCTTTTATTTTGTTTTTTTTCTCATTTTCTACCGTTTCTCTAAGAAATTAAAGAAAACGATATCCAAACACAAAAACCAAAAAAAAAAAAAGGAAAACAAAAATTAATAAATAAGAAAGCTTTAAGTTGTCCCAAAAGAGAAATTTGAAATATCAGCGGCAAGGAATGCATTCCCGTTGAAGAAAATGTTCCGATATCCAAGGAAGGCATGCATGAACAGAATTTTTTGATTTCTGTGATATCCAGACAACTAACCGACCCGCTTTTTATTTTTATGTGCGTTTATGTCTAAATGGTTTTTTAAACTATTTTTTATTTTTGATCCGCCTCCCTGTCCCCCCCCCCCCCCGCCTCCAAGAATTCATACGTACAAAAAGTAAGCATGTAGCCACAAAATATTGTCTTTTTTGTTTCTTCTCTTTTCTATACGGTCCGAGAGTGTGGATAACTACTCAACGGATCTTTCCCTCATAATCCGATTCCACCAGTGAAAAGCCATCAAAATGGAGAATGAATTATTTTCACATCATCATTCTATTTTTTTTTCCATGAGAAAAAGGAATCATCGTATCTTGATGGCCATTTAACTTTTTGGAAATGAATAAATTTGCAAACTAACAAGCAAAACATACGGCAACAGAAATTTTACTAGACACTTCTTTCTACGCTTTCTAAAATGTCATTACAAAAATTTGTACCATATTAAAATTAAGGTCGCTGATATGTTTTTTTCTTTAGTTTATGGGTAACGATTATGTGCAGGATGCTTTTTTATTTATTGTTGAATTAACAAAATGTAAGAGGCCTTTTATTTCAAATATATCATAAAAAATAATTCCAATAGAGAGAAAAGAATATATTTAAATTCACTAGATTGCTTAATAAAGTAACCGATAGAACTTTCGAGTAAAGAGCTTTCCTAGGAAGTTTTTACTCAACTTACATTGCTCTAAGAAAAAACCTTAAACAAATCTACTTCCCATCTAAATATAGAGTGGTGATGTATTTGTCCTTTCTTCTAATTATTCTTCTTTGATCGATTATTTCTGTTGCCGTTATTCTATGTATATCCTTTTATTCTTCAAAATGGATATTAAATTAATAAATTAAACAAAAATATTATCCAAAATATTAAATTATGTAACGAAGAATATATTCTAAATTTACAATGGTCATGCAAAGACTCTAAAAATTGGAGACCTTTGTGTTAATAACTTCTAAATAATTTCATTAATTTCTTCATAGAATTCAAAGTTCTTAACAGCGAAAAAGAAACCAGTTCCATCAGAAGCAAGAAAGTTAATTCTATGAAATGCGTCAAAACTCAACCTAATCTAAAACAATAACACTAATTCCGTCTTCCCCCTCCCCCATGATTAATTCAAAGAAAAAAAAAGAATAGTAAAAATCAAGTATACTAAATAAAATAAGAAATAAATTGAGAAGAGAAAAAAAAACAAATCTAAATTCTATAAAATTCTATCTAGGGGTTTGTTTGATTTTAAATCAGCAAAGCTCAATAAAAATCGACCAAGCTAAAACGCTAGTAAATATTGAAGGACAGAGCATTTATTATTTTATTTAAATATTTGCCAAGAATCTGTTTGCAGATTGAGGTCCAGCCTATCTTGCGCTATATTTCATTTAAATTCAACTACTTTCTTTGTACTGAAAAATGATCATCAAATTGTGTACTAGTTCTATTCCTCATTGCTGTATTTTGTGCTACGTGGCTGTTCTTAACAACACGGAGTGACTTGGTTCGGGGAAAGGTATTATGTAGGGATCAAAAATTCTATTTCGACTTGAGATAATCGGTAATAGTAAAATTGTGATGGAGTGTTTTAAAAATGCCAGTATGTATCCAGATATATTCGAGAAAATGGGGTGAGAGCTATTCTTACCCCAACCTTTTTCTTTTTTGGGATCAGAGGAAAAACAGGCAACCATATTCTATTTTTGGTTTGGTCTATATTTGTCAATGACACATATTATTGATCAGTTAGCAATTCTGCTCCTCAAAATACAAATAAAAACAGATACATTTCCGGATGTCAATTGAAAGAAACAGAAGTTAAACAAAATTTCCTCCTTATAATATGTCAAAGTTTTTAATCAAGATAATATATCAACAAAATTAAACCCGTGTCTCCATAATTTCTTTATTTCTATTTTTGAGCATTCAGACAAATAGTTCTTTATCCGTAGTTTGAATAGTTAAAATGTCATTAAATATTTCTTCTAGAGAAACTGTTTCTTCTTCCCATCTCAGCACAACGGAAGAAAAGTACTGACCAAATGTATATTTAAAGGAATTGATTATTTTCCATTTATAGAATGACTTATTGAATTTACTATTTTTAATCCTGCTATACCATGAATCGGTTTCTAATACCCAATTATCCATTTGTTGTAGAGTAAGCAATGTTTTTGTAAAATCCAACCTATTAAAAGATTTCAATGCCATTTTACGTAGATAATTAGAATCATTCAAAATTTTTAACAAACTGTTCCAGATTTCTGAAACTGATAAAGAATCGAAATTTTCAATCAATGAATAAAAGTAGTTTTTCAAAATATGCTGTTTAATAAAATTTTCTTCGACTTCATGTAATGGAGTAATTTCACTTATTAAGACTAGATTTTTATTATTGAATAGTAAATAATCTAATTTATACTTTATTAGATAAGATTCAACGGAGTTAAACAAGTATGCGAAACCCATTTCTAAAGAACTAATAGGTCGCATTTGCATAAATTCATAATCGAATGGGAACAATTGAGAATACAGTTGGTAATGGATTTCTGTATTGAAAGTATCGAAGGTCAAATGAAAGTTTTTGTAGTTATGCAGTGTTACTTGTCCCCAAGTGTCCAAGTAGTCTTGATCAATTGCCATTTTTCACTTAATTATTTCTGTATTTTGTATTTTAAAAAATGGATCTTTTGAAATCACTGTATCTATTTGGGAGGGTTGACAAAATAGAAATAAAGACAATATAAAGATGTATGGAGCAGTCTATTTTTAAAATTTATTTCAATTCAATTGGATGTAGTATAACATATTTTATAATAAAATCTAAAATTAAATAAAGAGCAATCATTGTAAAACCTTTAAAATATACTATATGAATAAACCTTTAAAATATATACTATATGTATTCAAAGGTCATCGCGACCGAAACGCCAAAATTGAATTAAGAAATCAATAATTTTGAAATATTCGCGTCTCTATGATGATGAGATGAAATTAGATTAGATTCTAAATTCTTTTAAAAAATCCAAAGCTCAAGTCCGGGTAACAACAAACAGATTTCAAACAATATAAATCACGTGATATGTCATGTGACAAACCAAGATTATTTTGTCAGAACCGGAAGTGAACAAGATAGAAGAATTGGAAAACAAAAAATAAAACGAAGCTGAAGAAATTAAAAAAAAAAGAACAAGAAATAGAAATGTACAAATATACCAAAAGAGTAATAATGTTAAAATTGGTCCATATCTGACATGATCAACAAGCGAGATGCATGACCAAGTACTTTTCATATCTTACATATATTATGTTTCGAAATGTATGCACAGATTCCTCTTTCTGCCCCTCTCTCTGCTTACCCCCCCTCCTTCTCCCATGAGATAGAGACACATCCCTCACAGTTGGTGGAGTCTCGGGGAGTCAAAAAACATACACAATAGCAAAAGTACAAAATTACAAATATACAGAAGCAGAGACTAGGCCAGAGAAGAATTGCCATAGCAGGGTTTCTGCGAGATCTCTGAAAAAGATTAGTTTTCAACACAACCGGTAAAGAGATACGCACATACTCAGATCGCATGACAAACAAATTGCAGAGATTCTGATATTGATTGCGTTAACATAACAATTGGAAAATAACAACAACAACAACAACAACAACAACGAAAACTGCCGTTTGTCCAAATGAAAAGCCATAAAAGAAAAAACAAGAATAATAATTAACAAATCCCCAACAAGAGACGCAGATAATTAATTGGAGATCAATCGCAATACATTTACCCGGGCTTCGCAAGGAATTCCCAACAGTTAATATGTTCACACGTACAGAAACAAATTAAGAGCCGTGTGTAACTTCGGTGCAAAAAGCCTTGACACCTCTACACCACACGCCATCACCTTGGCCATCTCACCGCCGTACTTGTTCAACAATAAAAGAGAGAGTAGAGACAACCAAGAAAAAACGACATGCACTGTATCAAAATCTACGCAACGCATATACATTATCTGCGTTACTAAGCAAGAAAGCAACCAAACAAACGGCACCAGAGCAATTGGATTGGAGAAGAAGGAGAAACAACAACACTAGGAGAAGAGAATAGAACAATTTAAGATGATAAACTCTAAACATAACAAAGCATAACAAAGCATAACAAAGCAAAGCAAAAAAACAATAAAATTAAGGTCACGCATTTACAAATTTCATTCATTAGGTTCATCTTTTGTTTATTTGCTTTAGCAAATAAACAAAAGATGAAAAATAAAACATTAAATGAACAGGATGAAATAAGATAACTTCTCTTGCTGTTACTGGCTACGACTATGGTTATAAATTTTACACAATCAATCATTGTAGCGCGCACTCTAAATTCCGCTGAAGAGGGCGGCGAATTTGGGATAATAGTAGGTGCATTCGAATGTTTTTGTGTCTCTGTGGAAAGATTTATCCCAAATTGAAGAGAAAAAGAAAAAAATATACATAAGCTGACACGCACACGCACAACGCTTTTTCTTCTTTTCTTTTCTTTTCTTTTCTTTTGCAGTTTGCTATAACGGGAAGTATGGTTTATAGTAGTTCGAAATCATTGATGCGTGACCTTTGCTAGGATAAGGAACCAGCTCCTCTCAATTGTTTTTATTTTAATCTGTTAAATACCCATTTTGTATACTTATTCCTTCATCTGTTCGTTACTTTCTTTGTTCATTTCCACCTATTTTGATGTTTGATTTAGATTGTATTATGATTATGAATTTGGTTTCGGTCTCACTTTCTGCGTGCTTCTCTCTTGGAGTTTAATTCGCTTTCGCTTTCGGTTTGCGACCGAAGATAATTTACTACTGTACTTGTGTGTTTTTTTTTTATTTTTTTTTTTTTTTAAAGTGTTCGGCTGTTTTCGATGTCATCGAATTCTCTAGTGTCAGTAATGAAAAATGTATTAATGGTAATACTGAGTAAGCGTAGTTGTAGAATAGAATATAGCAGGAGAGATGAAAGTTTGATATACGTATTTAGCCTTGGCTAATTACTACCTTATACTCTCCATTCATTCATTCACTCACTCATTCGTTCGCCCATTACCCAATTACAAATACAGTAACCATCAATTTTGATAATAACGCATACGACAATGAATATTTCATTATATATAAGTGATGGATTGGACAATTCAATCGAATTAGGTCCTTCAATTGTTTCCTTAGCTTTTACAATTTAAATTGCCTTGTATTTATAGAATTAATAACATCCAAATCAATAGCGCAACACATTAAAGGGAAGTTCTCTACTCTACTCTTTAAATATGTCGGTCTATGAAGTAACAAAGGACTCGAAATTGATAAGAGAAGATATTATCGATTTAGAGAAAAATACAACATCGTCATTGAACTCATTTGAACAAGAGGATGATTCAAATAAAATTAGTGATGGTAAAGAAGATGGCGTCCGTCTTAAAAAAGAGTTGAAAGCTCGTCACATTTCAATGATAGCAATCGGCGGTTCTTTAGGTACTGGTCTTTTAATCGGTACTGGTACAGCTTTAAGAACTGGCGGTCCAGCTTCAATTTTAATCGCTTATTCATTCGTCGGCATTCTAGTATTCTTTGTTATGGCTTGTCTTGGTGAAATGGCTACTTACATTCCATTAGATGGTTTCACAAGTTACGCCACTCGTTACTGTGATCCAGCCTTAGGTTTCGCCGTAGGTTACTGTTATCTGTTTAAATATTTCATCATCACCCCAAATCAATTAACTGCAGGTGCTTTAGTAATTCAGTATTGGATAGATAGAGAAACTGTTAATCCAGGTGTCTGGATTACTATCTTCTTGGTAGTAATTGTCATCATCAACACTGTAGGTGTAAGATATTTCGGTGAATTCGAGTTTTGGTTATCAAGCTTTAAAATCATGGTAATGTTCGGTGTAATTCTATTTTTATTCATTATTATGTTAGGTGGCGGTCCAAATCATGACAGATTGGGTTTCAGATATTGGAAAAATCCAGGTGCTTTTAAACCTTATTCCGAATCTATCACAGGCTCAAAAGGTAAATTCGTTTCATTCGTCGCAGTATTCGTTTATGCTCTGTTTGCTTATTTAGGTATCGAATTAACTGGTATCGTTGCTGCAGAAGCTGAGAATCCAAGAAGAAACATCCCTCGTGCCATCAAATTAACAATGTACCGTATTATATTATTTTACATTGTCACGATCTTTTTATTAGGTATGTGTGTCGCTTACAATGATCCAAGACTATTAGCCGCGGCTCATGCTTCAACTTCCGCTGCTGCCTCTCCTTTTGTAGTCGCTATCCAAAACTCTGGTGTCAGAGCATTACCTCATATTTTCAATGTATGTGTCCTGATATTCGTCTTTAGTGCTTGTAATTCAGATCTATACGTTGGAACAAGAAGTTTATATAGTCTGGCAATTGATGGTAAAGCTCCAAAACTTTTTGCTAAAACAAATAGATGGGGTGTCCCTTATAATGCTTTGTTTGGTTGCTTCTTGTTCTGTTTATTGGCTTATATGAATGTTTCCTCAGGCTCTGCTCAAATTTTCAACTATTTCGTTAACGTTGTCTCTATCTTCGGTATTTTAAGTTGGATCTCAATCTTAATTACTTATATCTTTTTCTACAGGGCATGTATTGCCCAAAACGTCGACAGAAATTCTTTTGCGTACAGAGCCCCATTTCAACCATATGGTGCATACATAACTTTGTTCTTCTGTGTTTTAATTGCATTTATCAAGAACTTCACAGTTTTTATTGGAGAATTTGATTACAAATCTTTCATAACTGGTTACATAGGTTTACCTTTGTATGTTATCTTCTATTTCGGTTACAAGATAATTTACAAAACGAAATTAGTCAAAGCTGAAGAAGCTGATTTATATTCTTTCAAAGAAGCTATTGATCGTGAGGAGGCCGAAGGTAAAATTAAAGAAGCAGAAGCAAAAGAAAGACTAAAAAATTCAAAGAAATCTTTGAAATGGTTCTACGAAAAGTACTTGGGTTATATATTTTAAACCTATTATGAAAACTACATTGCATTTACAACATTAATATTATGAACCAAAACTATTTCAATTCCCTATTTTTATACATTTTGTCGACTTACTTATACCGGTTGTAATTAAACAAGACATTATATGTTAAACAATTTCAAAACCTGATGAAAATTATTTTCGTAGGTTTTATTTAGGCATTTTTAAAAACTTTATAATAATTTTTTAACTTTTTCTGTTGAATTTTTTCTCTTCTATATCCAGTCCAATGTTCACTCAAAAATTTAGACTAAAATCTGCTTGAGAAATTATGTATGTATTAAAATTATGTATGTATTAAAATTATTTATGTATTAAAATCAAAAATCAATAATCATGCTAATTAGTTCACGTTCTTGTCATTATCCGCAAAGCTTCCTTGTTCATCTGAATTTGGAGTGTTCTCTAATTCACTTAATGCAACGACACTCTCTAATTTGTGATTTCTTAAGAACAAGGCAGCCCCTAATAATGTAGAACAAAAACATAAACCAACTATACACAAAATCTTTTGAGTATAACGATATGAAACAACAACTGCTTGTCTTTCTGGAGTGTCCCAGGTATATGTTAAAATAAATGTAAATGGCGAACCATATGCCTCAGCTGCTAATGTTTCGTTTGCAATTCTTTTGGAAATTTGCTTTGGCAACACATTTGTCCAGATAGCACCAGAAACTGCGGCACCAACAGCAGAACCAATATTATACATAGCAAGGTACAATGCAGTAATGACTGCCATCTTTGAATGATATTTCACAGATGCTTGAATAGATGCTTGAGTTGTGTAAGTGAAAAAACCGGCACCAAAACCTAATAGGCATAAAGAACCAACAATACCAGAATGAGAAGAAGAACTACCACGGTAGTGAACCAACAGACCAAATGCAATGAACCAACAACTGACACCAAAAATGATAAATGGTTTAGTTCTTCTGACTTTAATGATCACCAAACCCAACAAAGTACCTGTAATAACGGAAACAAATGAATATAACGATGTGATTCTTGTAGCAGATTTGATCGATTCATTGACACTAACAATTAAAACGGTATACATGTAATCACCTTGCATGTACCAGATGAAATTAATATGGAATGCTATAACCAAAGCAAAAAAGATACCCCTGTCCTTAATCAATGCCCATGGAGTTAGAGGGACTTTAGAAAACTTTATTTCCCATAGTAAGAAAATAGGAAGTGCAACACACCAACCAATTACTTCTGGGACAATAATATGGGCAGTTTTCCATTTATCTTGCAATCCACCGGCTAATGTGAAAGGTACCAAAATACAACCGAATGTTGCACACAGTAATAACAAACCAATGAAATCTAACTTCCATAAGAAAACATCAACAATATATGCAAACCAACCCATGTCTCTGTATGTTCTGAATTCACTTTTCAATCTGTCCTTAGCATTTTTATGTGCCAACCATCTCATGTGTAACAAACAGCATCCCAATGGAATTGCTGATAATGGCACAATGAAGGCCCACATACCAATCCCCCACTTCCAGTGTTGACCGACAGCACCTGACACATTACCAGAAATCCAGGTATTGATAATAAAAGGTAAGGCAGGAACAAAAGATGCGAACAATCTCCAATTCAAATTAGAAAAATCCATTGCTATTAATTCCAAACTTAAAATAACACCTGTATAACCTAGTTGATAAAAACAACTACCGACAGCGAATCTAGTAACATTAGTAGCTTGAGATTCGATAATTGTACCTACGGCATAGAATACTAAACCAATAATTAGAATTGTCATTCTACCAAAAATATCAGATGCTCTGGCATAACAAATTTGACCTGCAGCGGCAATGACAGTAGTGATAGCATTGACTGTCGATAGTAAAGAATGTTGAGAATAAGAAGAAGTGGCTTGAGCCTGATAGGTATAACGAACACTACCATCTAGACCATATGCATATGCTACTAAAAATAATGAAAAGAAAAGCATTACTCTGTAGATCGGACTACTATATTGTTCGGCATATACTTCAATATTATTGACACCTGCATCCTTATGGTATAAATCATAATTTTTAAGATCAGGTTGATTAGAATCGGGTTGATTAGAATCCAATTGGCTAGAATTGAATTGGTTTGAATCTTCAGTTGTTTGTTCTTGTAGAACTGTTTCATTGATCTTTCCGTCAAACTTACTATCTGAACTCGATGTCATCTTTAGTAAATATATATTTCACCTTATTATGTTCTGATACTGTGGCAGAAATTTGCCAAATGAAAAATGTGAATGTTTAAAGGATGAACCATCAACCCTTTTTGAAATCTGACGGAGGAGCAATAAAAAACATGCTAGAACCAACCTATATCCTTGTCTCTGTATCTCAACATCCGCATCCATATATATATATATATATATATATATATTTATGTATATATATTTATTTATTGGACTGTAAAGTTTAAAATCAATAAGTATAAATTAAAGTTCTCCCATAGTCAAATTACACCTTCAAGAATATTGAATAACCCACAGTCCCCTTTTAAAAAAAGTCGGGGTTCAAATTTGCACCTCTCTCTTCCCCCATTATTTCAAGATAAAAAGGCTAATCAAACTGGGGAATCCCATCTCCTCTACTTTCCCCACTACAAGATAGTATCGATGCCCAAAAATACATTGAAAAATATATAAAATCTACGTTGGCTTACCACTCAAAACCGCTTTCACTTATCCATGAAATTGCACCTAACTTCACTTAATATACACTCTTATAGATTTCATTAAAGCTTTAGCTGGTCTTCTATTTTGTCTCGTTAAAATACTCTTGGAACAACTAATACTCTCTGCTTTCTATTACCAAGAGCTCATCACATCATAAGCTAATCTGTTTCGAATTGCAATTGCAAACGTCATCACCTCTTCTCTCTTAAACAAAAGTAGCTCTTCTTTTCTTTTTCTTTTTCAATTTTTTTTATTTTTATTTTTATCCATCAGAAACCGTTGCAGAAAATCGAAGAGAGAAAGAAACGAGTTCTGCTATATCCTATCTGGAATGGGGGTGCAAACTTATTAAGTTTCGAGAATTTTCATTTAAGATAGCCGCTCTCAAATCCTTGTCCAGGTTAATAAAGGGGTTGATCACATGGCTTGACATTATATAAAATAACTGATTCTATACTACTGCTTGTAGGATCATATATACTGTAAAACTTTTCTACTTCTGCATCAATTTTGGTCCTAGAAGTAATAAAGCCAAGCCAACTAAGAAACTTTTTTTTTCTTTTCTCGCTGAGGATAGTCAATATATATAGGATACGAGAAATAGTCGCATATACTCTACTGTTTAAAAATCGGGGGTTTATCCTGAAAAATATGCCACCAGAGGTGGTTTTTAGTAGTATCAAGATGAATAAAATCCTTTTAAAGCTACATGGCTCACAGCGAATTTTAGAAGACAATGTCAATGCAAAATATTGTATTCATTGTATTTAGGCAAATATATAAAATTAGGGCCAAAATAATTTCAGATACAATATAGCATTCTCCGTAACCTCAATTGATTGCGCCAATAATTGTAATTTACTATGTCAATTACCTATCTCTTTATTACGGAATTGTATTTATGTGACTAGAAAATGAAGAAAGATACGGTAGAAATTAAAACTAAGACATTTCAAACAACAATTAACTTTTCAACTTTAGACCATAAAATAATAACCAAAAAAATATTTCAGGAACAAGGTTAATTAGAGTTAATTCTGACAACTGACTAACTTATTTTTAAAAGATAATCTTAATTATGCAAAAAAATGGCAAGTTTAGAATTATATTTAATGTATGATGGAGATAATAGAAACATGACATATATAAAGTACCAATTCAACAAGGTCAATTTATCGAGTAGACTGGCTTAATAATGCTGAAATCTCTTGAGATATATATATACTAATTACTATCTGTTATTTTTAATTCTTGATTTGATAATCAAAATATTCTTGTTACCTTATCAATCGTTTGCTATACCTTTATATGATACAATAAGATTAAGGTAAATTTTGATTAAAAAGAATTATAACAGAGAGGTATGGAAATTAAAGATCATTTTGAGTTATCCTATCCTAAATTGTTTTCCTCTCACTCTAAATATATGAACTCAAAAGCTTGCAACTATTAAAATTACAAAATTTAAATAACAAGTTTTCCTCAACCATAGGGTACGATACCTGTTCAGATTTAGGAATCCTTCTTTTATTGCTTTATTAAGTAATAAAAGAATAACAGAATTAACAAATTGACGAATAACCTATAATATTATTAAATACAATCTTTGATACATGAATAGTTGGATTAAATATATTCCTATCTGTAATACCCCTTAGACGCACAATTAAATTTATTAGTACTATTACTGATCATAAGATCGTTTATTCTTTGTTGAGCTCTATTTGAATTCTTAGGATAGACTATGCCACATTGAAGAAGTTGTGGTTAAGAATACTTACAAACTCCGAGACAGAGATGGGAAGGTAAGAGCAGCAACTAACGACGCCTCGAAACTGAAGCCAACGCATAGTTATTATGGGTCAGCAATCAGAACCGCTACCAAATATAGAAGAGTATATGACGACAAGGAAAGAAAGTATTTCTTAAAGACATTAGAAGATATTGAAGAATAATATCAAAAGAACCTAAGAGAGGTCAAATCTTCGAACCCGCTAATATTTATATCGTTTCGACATAGCTTCATACAAATAGGTTGTACAATCTATGACACCAGATAATACTTGTTATTATCGTTGACATTTATAAAGACCAATAGTAAATACTATTTGAAATTACTTTATATTATTGTTTATTATTTACTTAATTTGTGCATAAGAAAGCGGATACAGAATTCTTTAATAATATATTTACTTATTAACAATACTAGTCTCCACAATATAGACGAATACAATAAAAGCCATACCAGCATTTATTCAAGGTACATTTATTAAATATTTGTAACTTAGGAATTCAAATAGAGCTCAACAAAGAATATAAGTCCTCACTAGACCTGTAGTATTTTATATATATATATATATATGTGTAATCTCGTTGTTTTGCAAAAAAGATATAATACCAGAGGAAAAATAGGTGATTGTGTCCTTTGGATGAAGAAAGTGATAGAAGGAATGAGATAAGATATAGTTCCTAGGGAAAAATAGGTGGAATGAAATTAATCTTGGATTATTTTTCATAGATTTCGATTTTGCAACTACTTTGCTGACTATTAGCATTGTATTCAGATGCTGAACACTACGAATGTTTATCTTGTTTTTGGAGGAAGGTGATCCTGGAAATAAAATGTTGGAAATTGTTGAAGCAAGTTCGAAACTGAGAAGGAGTAATTTTCAGTTTCGAGATTATTATTAATTTGAGTATTCATTATTCAAAGCTATATGTTTGGGAAGCTAATTCTTCTGTACTTTATATAGTTTTATATAAGGATTAGATAAAGGGTAGAAATAGTTTCATTTATCTTGAATACTATCCCTTTATATAGCTTAAGGATAGTATTCAATTATTCTAATTAGATGCTGGTTTGCTGGTTTGGCTTCTAATTCTAACCATATTTCAACAGAAATAGCCATGGATCCAAATATATAATTTCTTCCACTGTGGAGACTCATCTTGTTCGCCTTTGGAGTTCTCATATTAGTTTATTTATATTTACTCTACCGTTTCCTTAATTAATAAGAAATAAAGTGAACCCAGAGGTGGTATTTATACTTTTTATTACCTAGTTAATATGAATTATTGCTATTATGATTTTTACAATATGTTTGAACTTGTTTTCCCTTACTTTTCTAATTATGTCAGTCATACTCCCTTTATCATCAGCCCCAGTTGATAAATTTCCAATAATGTGTAACAAGGCTCAATTACAGAATTCAAGAATTGAACAGAACAACAAATTGTAGTTCTATTAAATTTTGATACATTTGGAAATATATGGGAGTTTCAGTTTTTTACTGTAATAAATAATATTAAAGTTTTATAAATATTTAAATGAGACTGGGAATAACAACGGTTTAAGTGTTTAAGTGTTCAAGTAAACAGTTTTAAAAGTTTACCGACCATTATTCAGATTTCTCTGTTCCGTGTTTCATTTTATATGAAGATCAATTTTTCTCTTGCCATGATTTAAACATTGCTTTGCAAAACATATATAAAGATAAATATTTTTATACTACTATTAATCATTAGAAAGACTTCAATTAATTTTAAATTTTATTTCACATTATTTGTTTAAGTTGCTATTTGTAAAATGTTCTTTAATTCTTTTCTATCAATCAAATACTTATTTTGTGATTCGTGATTGGTTTTGTCAATAACTCTTTTCTTTTTAATTTATACTCACTGAGAGATCTTGTTTGATTGTAACCCTTATAGTTTCCATTATTTGATTTTCTACATCATTACAAAGGTAGGTCTGTTGAAAGTCACCATGCGGATATCTTTTGTTAGCAAAATAAATATCAATTTTTAATAATAAATAGTTAAAATAAGTCTAACAACAACACAAATATCCCTACATATATGGCTATATATTTATCTAATAAGTGAGATATACGTTGGCACCTTGATTTAGAATAGAAAATTTAATTTGATTTTGGAATTAATGACATTACGCATTCTCATAATAAACCAAGAAACAATGTATCAATCACTTCGCAAAAACGTTATAAAAATAGACAAAAAACTGTTCCATTATTAACATCAATAACAATGGAATACGTTATGAAATTTTTTTCTATTCTTTCCGAACACCTAATCAGATGTCAACATACTCTCATAAAACTCTTGTAGTTTCCCAAAGCTTGAAGAGTTGGCCCAAATCTCATAGTAAGTTTTATTTCCACCACTAATTTCCTTCAAAATAAGTTTGGTATCGTCATCATTGATGTAGTCGTCGTCTTGTCCGTTATGGTTAATGAAGATGTTTAACAAAACCGCATCTCCCCAACGTTCTCCCAAAACCGCATATTCATACAACTCAATAGAATCGGCTATAACCCTACCATTGTTTAAACTGTCAAATGCTACATCTAATTCTGCTCCATATGGTGCTGCGTTGAAGTACTTAAAGCAACCAATTGTACCATCATTGACAGTAATATTACCAATAGCAATATTTTCAATAAGTTGCCAGTATTCTACTCCCAGTGCGTATTTTAG
This sequence comes from Vanderwaltozyma polyspora DSM 70294, assembly GCF_000150035.1. NCBI lineage: Eukaryota > Fungi > Ascomycota > Saccharomycetes > Saccharomycetales > Saccharomycetaceae > Vanderwaltozyma > Vanderwaltozyma polyspora. The sequence goes on from NW_001834561.1 coordinate 16,313, forward strand.
GAAAAAGAAACAGATAGTAAAAATTTGTATTAAAGATGTCTTCATTTCTAATGTTTTATCACCGCCATCTCTATCTTAAAATGAGTGAACTAGAAAATAAATAAGATTAACGATGAGCCTTAAAGTCGAAGAAAAATATAACCTAGTTACATTTAACAAATGATTAATATATATATATATATATATATATATATATAGATTTGTTTATAGGAAGATGTAGATTGCAAGAAGAATCTCTATTAACCTGTTTGTTGCCAGAACCTAAAATGAGAATAAACATCACGGAATGCAATACTACTCCTGACACTTCATGCAACCGAATAGTTGTTGCATCAAGAGAAATTTTATATTTTATGGTTGCTATGGTTGTGATTTCTGTAGTATTTTTCTTTTTTTACTATTTCGAAACCCATTAGCTATATATCTCCGCAGACCTATAATTTTGAAGAAATGGCCTTTTCCCAATTTCTTTCCCCCCCAGGAGCTAAGTTATCTTCCCTGATAATTTAAGACATTAATATGAAGAGGGGACTTAAAAACCTGGTGAGATTCTCAACTATCTACTAGTGTATATAGCCTCTCTTCTGAATTGAGTATAGATAAAACTGGCTCTATATGTTCCCCGTACTCGAGTATCAGTTCTAAATTAGCTTCTGTAAATGCTGATGTCAGGATGACTACTAAGACATATGCTGCTTCTCAGACATCAAGAACGAAATCCTTATCAAATCCGTATTACACATATACATCTGATACTACATCATCTGTTCATACTCATGTCTCTTCACTCATCGTGGATTCTAGTTCTGATATATCTGAAATAAATAACCACATTTCACAAGTTCAAGAAACTACAAAAGATCAAAAAACTGAAGGCTGTGATTCATATTATTCTTCTAGGACTCAACCTCAGTGTATTGGTAATGACTGTAACACGGAGTCATCTGGAGGCCTTTTGTACACAACTGGAAAATATGATTCTTCCTTAGGCGATATGTCTTCTGAAACAACACCAATCTTTGAAGCAATCGAAAGCTCGACTTTTACTATCCCAACAGATTTCACTGATTCAAAAATAATTCCAACATCTACTGTTCTATCTAATACAGATTATATTTCTACAATAATCACAAGCACGACTTCGGCTCACATTTCTGTTACACCTTCGACTGAATCTTATTCTTCAACTCAATCGTTAAAAAGTTCTGATTCATTAGGAGCGAATGTTAATGGGAAATCCAGTCTTTCGACTAGGGATTTATCTACAGTTATTCCAACGCAGTTAAGTTCGGAAACTAGTAGAAATCCCTTATTAAAGGAGTCAGATAATATTAACTCATTGGTTTCAACAAAATACATTAGTTCTCCGTCTAGTACTACCTCATCTTTGACATCAAATCAATATATATTACCCTCTGAAGAAAGCACGAAAAGTATAGATGACTATTATACTTTTGAAGGCCGTGGTACTTTAACTATGATAAACTTTAGTGTATTTGGTTTAACTTTCATGGCAGTAATAATTATATTGTTTTAGGAATAGAAAGGAACAATGTAGACCCTAGATTTTGTTCGTCGCCATATAATATATAAGTTAGTACTCATTGTGTATTTTATTAAAATAAATTATTTGAAACTGTTTACAAAACTAAATTTCTAGTTAAACCAAGTTTTATTATTAGTTGGTTTTGCTGAAGTATAATAAACGACAACTTTAGTTGAAATTTATCACAATCAAGAGTTTAAGACTAAAAAGTTGTGATGTTCTATTAACATTGAATGCTGACAAATATTACTTAAAAAAAGAATACATTTTTGGTTATTTTATTAGTAGAAATAATTAGCAAGAACCATTTTGTAGATAATGGTGTTGCTGAAAGACGTGTGTTTTTTCCATACGTAATAGTTAGTTTAACATTTGGGTCCTCCAAAGACGAAACCGAAGTACCTTACACCAAACATCGCTCTTATAAATGATATGATGTATAGTAGGTTTATGCATCTATATCAACATAGAATACACCCTTTAGTACTAGCATTTTCTTTTCCATACTCTCTGTATCTCCGTGTACCTGCAGTTTCCCTTATCATTAACATCTATTTCATTCCCCATGCCCGTGGTACCAACCCAGTGTATTATGGCCCACCACATAAAGACAGTGAATGCTTTCCTTTATTTATTAAACATGACATATATATATGATACTGTTGATACGTATAATCCAACGAATATACCTTCCATCACCATCAAACATTCAAGAATAGAAGCAGGCAACTAAAAAACGTGACACCAATACCCATACTAATTCCCAGAAACCTAATTGTAAAATTCAAATATCTCGAAACAAGCAACCAGCAGCTGTGACACCCAACAATATTTCCTAAATCAATATCCAATACAACAAGAAACTCACACAGAATGGACTACCATTAACATATCTATTCAATAAACTAAATATTCACCACTCACGCCGTATCAATCCAGGTAAAACAGCTATCACCCAGTTCAGCCGCCAGCACTCTGTCGCAACTCACGTCACAGTCAAAAGAAAAAAGAATTGATCTACACTTGGCTCCACCACACATCCACCCTCTGGCGCTTGGGGTCTATTGTGTAACGCAGGTGCTGACACCAGGTTCTAGCAAATGATGTGAAAGGATGGAGGCGGTAGCATTCATTGGGCTTATAACGACATATTATTAATGTGGTATTTGATGAATTTGTTGTTTGGGCGGTCTCGTGAATTTTTTAGGGTTGGGTTGTTGTAATATGGTTGACGTTAGCAGCTCGGTGACCATACTCAGCCCAGGTATTATCAATAACAGAGCTATGATTTAATTAGAATAATTAGATGAAGACTGTAAGATATATAAGGGGATAATTTTCTCTTTTAATAAAACTATCCATGCCCTTAATCTAATCCATATATATTAATGTATAATACAAATAAATATTATCTTCCAAATAAATATTATCTTCCAAATAATTTAATTTATGATAGCGGATCAACAAATGATCTTAAAATATTACTATACGTACCACAGCAAGAGGCTTGATCCCAAGGTTTTAGTGTCTAAGAGAGGCAGGTCCTCAAATTTGCAGGTGCTTTTCTCAATTTCTCTTAGATGATTTTCGATCAATTCAAGAATATTAAGTTTTGTAAACCAATTGTTAATTTCGTTTTTTAAAATCTTCAGGTCAACAATATAATTAAACAAAAGACCACAGAGATCTTTATATATTTAATACTACCGTATAGTTATTATAATAGTTAATTAACCTCATAGAGCTTATAACTAATAACCTTAAGTATTGACTTCTACGGCTTGTTTCCCTAGATAAATACTTAATACATTAATATTTAATATTCCCGACCAAACAATACAACCTCCTACACCATTGTATCTCCCACTCATTTTCAAACCAACCAAGTGGGTATTTACTGAAATCACAATCCCTTCTAAACTCCCATAACTATATGTGTAAAAGGATCATTAGGCACTAGGGTATATCGATGAAATTCAAGATTCTATTTTCTCCTACAGTAATCACAGATAATTATCTTGATGATGCAGTAGAAAAATATTTTTAATTAGTGATTATTGTCGTACTCATAAAAGCTATCAATATAACAACTAACAACAAAATGTATTATATTTATTTATTCCAAGCCTTCTATGAATCTTTAAGAAGGCTCATCTGGAACCAGTCCCAATGCTATCATACTGATTTAAGAATTACAGACAATACTACTATTGATATCGAAGGTCATTGAGTGAATGTAATCTCTCTCTATCAACTTTAGGAAGATCTTACTTTAACTTATTAAAAAAAGTTTGATAGATACTAGGAAAATATTATCCATAATTACCTGAAATAAGAAGTGTAGACAAGTTCATCTTTAATAACAATGTCAGAAATAGATATGAAGATAGGAAGAACGTAAAAAATTCTGTTCTAGATGCATTAATTTGGAACTCAGAAAGTAAGTACCACCAGAGATGGAATAATTTTCTATATACAATGACAAAAAAATATCGAAGTTTGTTACAATATGGTTAGCGTCAGAAGCACTGCAATGTTGGAATAAGAGCATAATCATCATAATCAGAATCTAATAAGCATAATTAGTCGAAGACCCTAGGTAATATAGTTCTATATAATACAAATATGTATTATCTTCCCAATAATATAGTTTATAATGACGGATCACCAAATGAATGACAACCTCGAAACTTTTAACAGCTCCTTCTAAGTTTTGAACCTGCCTCAGTAAACATTGTTATCATCTAAAATAGCAGTATTACCTCAAGATTCAGATAAATATGTTGTCATCGAAACAGTAATAGAGGGAGAAATAACCCTTAAGTTGTCAAAGGGGTGGCAAGATACTTGAATCCATGTTATTCCCTTCAAGATAGAATATTTTGAGAGATATTATATGATCATTAGTAATAATTGTACAATTTGTATAGAATGGGCTATTTCTGTGTCTTGTTTTTTTAAAAGGACTTTCGAGGTATGAAGAAAACAAGGAGATAAAATTTTATATCCTCTTCTCGTTATAATCTTCCTGTAATAATCTTCTTGTTATAATCTTCTACACAATTTTCATTGGGAAATAGTTATAAAGAATAATCTTCATTAGGAACGAAGTATATAACAAATATATTAATTGATGTAATGCCAATGAATTTAAATTCCACAGTACTCCAAGGAAACCTATTTTGAAAAGGCTATGTACTAGACATATTGAACTTATAAATATTATATTATTTATTTTTATTTTTTTATATTGAAGTTTAATAAATACAAAGAAGAAACAATAATTCAATAAATAACATATGGTGATCAGGGTCACTTTCCATAATTGAAATTTGAAGCCGAGAGTCCAAAAGGTATATCCTACCTAATATTTTATGGAAGGTATATTAACTCTTCTAGGTGATGAAATGTCAACATGTGCTGCAACATTGTCCAACAAGCTTAATCTAACAGTTACTCAACCAAACATGGTGAATATAGAAAATAATATATATTCATCTGTTTATTGACAATAGAAATTAAAAGAATTATGTAATAGATTTATATCATGATGATGAATAACAAGAATATTCAGCTTATAACAAGGGTATACCCTATTGAAGTTAGCTCAAGAAACATTTGCTTGTCGGAACATATAACATTAGTTGGTAAAGAATTTTGTGACCATTTAAAAATGTTCACGTGGTTAACCATGATCTTGTAAGGGGGTAGAGAAACTTTTTCCACGAGCTATTACCAACACTTCTCTGTCATTCATCTAAACGTTAAGAAAAGACATGGACAACCCTATACAGCCCTATCCTCTCACAGTTACTGCAGTTCTTTTATAGGATGGTGTGGTCTAGATTTATTCCGTTATAGCAATTAGGACTTAGTAATATAATTATTATAATATCTTATTAATATAATTGCTATGAGAACTCATATATATATATACTAATTACTTGAATTCAATAGAATTTTAACTCACTAATGTTAATTTTGCTATAATGTATTATACATTTACCAGGATGGTCTATAAATAATGAACAATATCCTTAGTAATTAAATGGACATGAATCAAATAATCATAGTTACCTGAACGACTCAGACCTCATCACCCAAACATTCCTTAGGGTTTCTTCGCAGAGATTGTCTTTCATTCTCCAGATCTCGGAATACGCTGATAGTTTCCGTTCCTTCGGCTAGATGTTTCCATTTCTTTCGAAATCGACCTTCTCTACGGGGAATGACATTGTAAGAATGCTGAAATAAATAAGAGGATGGAATTTAGATTATTACTAATGTTTATCAGTTACAATTTGTATATAAACTATGTTAATTTGATAGTATAAGTCAATATCCTATTTTCGAAAAGGTACTTTATATAAAAAAATAAAACAATAAAGGGAAATTAAAACAATATTCATCAACATAGTATTACATAATTATATTTCAAAAGCATGGTTCATCAAGGATATCAAACCAGTCCATTTAAGTGATACCGAACTTTTTCAATCAATGAACATTGATAAGTCAACAGTACTATATCAAGCTGTCATGCCTCCTTTGACAAGAATGAAAGCAGAACCTGATACCAAAAGTCGTAACAAAGAATGGGCGTACGAATATTACGATCAGAGATTGCAAAGGCCAGGTTCCCTGATTATTACTGAGGCTGTTTTGATATCTCCTGAAGCTGGCGGTTATGGATCTCCAGGTCTTTACACTGGTGACAAATTATGCGAGTGGAAAAAAATATTTTCTGTTATTCACAAGAACAACTCCTTTGTCTCTGTCCAATTGTACACTCTTGGCAAACAAGATTTTCCAAAATCCCTGGCAAGTGAAGGTTACAAATATGTTTCTGCTTCAGACAATATCTATATGAATGATGAAGTCAAGTTAGAAGCGTTGAAAGCAAGTAATCATCAACGTAGTTTAACTAAAGATAAGATCAAATTTTACTTAAAGAAATTTGAAATTGGTGCTAAGAATATCATAGCAACAAATGCTGGTGGTATGGAAATTCACAGTGCATTTGGCTACCTATTGAACCAATTCTTAGACCAAAAATCATACCAGAGAAGCGATGAATATGGAGGCTCAATATAAAACATAGTCAGATTTTTGTTCGAAGTTGTTGACACTCTGATCAAAGTTGTAGGTTCCGATAGAATTGGTATTAGAATATCTCCTTACGGTACTTTTGGTGAGATGTCCGGTACAGATTTAGATATCGTTGCTCAGTATGCTTATTTATTAGGTGAAATTGAAAAGTGAGCCAGGGAAGAAAATAGATTGGCTTACATCCATATAAGCAAACCAAGTGTAGACAATTCTTTTTTTCCTGAAGGTGGGGGTACTAATTTAATTGTCACTAATGAATTTTTGTATTACATCTGGAAAGGTCCTGTTAGTGCAGGTAATTTGGCCTTGCATCTTGATGTAGTTAGAGACCTTGTTAAGGATAGGGGAACTCTAGTCGCTTACGGAAGATTCTGAATTCCCAATCCAGATTTAGTCATTCGTATCGAGAAAAGTTCGCCTTTGAACATGTATGATAGAGATTCATTCTAGTCATTCACAAGAGAAGAGTATTTAGACTATCCAACCTACGAAGAAGCAATTAAGCAAGTTGTCTAAGAAGGTGAATTTTGCTTTTTAATCAATAATTGACTTTTTTTTGTAATATTTTTGATTTTCTCTATTAGGTTTTTACATTTTCAGCATTCCTCTTACAGATTAAATCTAATTAAACTTCAAATTTTGGAATGCTCGGTATATTAAACATTAATAGAATTTATTTTTCTGTTGTTACTATTTTGTTAGGATTATTATACAACATATCTAATTTTAACTTTACCATTAGGATATCTCAAAAACGTACAAGCTAAGCTACGTCTCCCGAACAAACCCTTTATGAAAAAGAGAATATTTATTCTTATTGAAGATTCTTTTATTCTTCCCCATAAAATAAGAGGCTTCAAGTTACTTTTCTTTAATACATGAGTTTCAAAGAACCATCGGCGGGTTTTTCCAAATGTTGATGGTAATAGTAGAAAGAATTTACTTATCTTATATCCAATCCAACCATCTCTGTGAACTCTACAGTAGGATAGTTATTAATTCGAAATGCATCACTTACCCAGATAATTGAATTACCATAATACGTTTTTTTGAACTGATTCAGCTTTCATAGATCAGCGACATTTTCCACGTTGGTTTAGCTTTCATTGAGAGGGTGACTAAATGAGTAATTCAATTTGAGATATACAAAAATGAAACTAATTTATTCATACAAAAATGTCAGATTTGCGATAGAAGTTCTAAGATAAAGTTCTATATTAAATTTATTATTGCTTGTCTATATGCATGTATATATATAATTTTAAAATTTCGATAATAATATAAAGTGTGCCTTAAATGTTGGAATATGGTTAGCATTAGAAGCATGAGACACCATAGTTGTGCGAGCTACCATAGTTGTGCGAGCTACCACAGTTATGCGAGCCATCACAGTTAGCTCAGACACCACAGTTATCATCTAATTAGGAAATTAGACAAAATCCTAAGTTATATAAAGGGATAGGTTTCTATCTTAATGAGACTATTCCTGGTCTTTATCTAATCTTTGTATAATACTATATAATATAATCAAGGATTAGCTTCCCAAAGATATAGTCTAACAATGGATCAACAAATAAACAATAATAGCTTTGAAATTGCCAACAGCACTTTCTCAGTTTGGAATCTGGGTCAACATTAAAAAATTAGATTAATAAAAAAGTTAAAGATAACTTTAATGAGCAAGTGATCCGCTATGATATTCTTCTTTAGTTACTGAAATTGGATTTACCACGCAAATGGGCCCCATATTTGTATATTAAAAATGGAATCAAAGAAACACCGATAGATAAAAATCCCAATATTGAGGATCCCCAACCAATTGGATATTTCTCACTCCCTAAATTATTATACATAGTTTGCCCAAATAATGGGAATCCAGCAGCAAATAATGCACGAAATAAACCATTCCCAGCAAAAACAGACGCTACATGCCTAGGATAACTCAAGGCCAAATATGAAAATGTGATTTGATAAATGTTAAATGTATTGATGTCAAATAATATTTCAGCTACCATTGGTAATATCCAATGAATCCCAGCGGTCCATCCAAAGAAAAACATAGATAATGGCAAAGTCCAACTGACAAACATTGCTAAAACCATCAGATCTTCTGGAACAAAGGTGTTGTTTTTAAATTTCGGTTTAATATATTTCTTTTCAAACAGCAAATATATTGCATACGATAGGACATCACCTACTTGAAACCCCATAAAAGACAAACCTAATTCTACTGGTGTAAAATTGTAGATACCTACAAACACAATTGGAAAAGCCTCAAAAAATAAATAAAATATTCCATAACACAGCGCTGTATATATATCGAAAGCCAAAATAATCGGTTCCCTTATAATTAGCTTAAATGGTTTTTTAATAGCATACGATATAAAAGATTTGAAATCCATGACTGATTCATTTTTTTCTGCCAATGCATAATATCTATTGTCACCAGTTTCCTTTCTTAACCTTCTGGCGCGACGTACCAAAATATTATCATGATGAGTTTCTGGAAAGAAAAATATCATCAAGATAAAGATTGCAGTACACATCCATAGCAATAGCCAAAAAATCCATCTCCATCCCTTAGCCTCGAGCATAGCCGCCCCCAATAATGGCGCCAATACTGGAGATGCAAAAGATCCAGCAGCCCATATAACTAGAAGGGTTGAAACGTTTTCTACAGAAATCATATCTGAAATAGTTGCGCCACCTGTCGCTAGGGATGGTGAACAAAATATTCCACTTAAGAAACGGATAACAACCATTCCACCCAAGTTATCAACTGTTGCTGTACCTATCTGAAGCATACAGAAACAAAAGAGTGTTATAATATAAATATTTTGACGGCCTAGTGTTGCAAATTCTGATAAAGGTGAAAAGAAAATTGGTCCTATGCCATAGCCTATTACATATACCGATAAGTTTAATGTTGCAGCAACATGGCCAATCTTAAATTCTTCTTGAATTGCATCTTGACCAGGTGTATATATCGAAGAGCCCATGTATGTAAACATAGTCAATAAAGTAATTTGGATCATCATGATGGCCTTTTTGGGTACTGACCAATTTAACGGCATATCTGGGTCATCGGGGCCATCCCAGTTTACTAAATATGGATCATGAGGATCTGCTTCTTCATCAGTCGAGTTCCTAATATTATCGAGGCATATTAAGGTAAATTGAGTGTGAGAATTAATTTCTACAGTTTTGTTGTCCTCTTTAAGTGTTTCACTGTAATTATCGGATGAAGTATGTTTAAAGTGTAATGTCTCTCGTATTCTTATTATATTCCAA
>NW_001834562.1:0-26758 GCF_000150035.1 Vanderwaltozyma polyspora DSM 70294
CCAAATTAACTATACAACTATATAATAATTAAAACTTACCAAATACTGGTCAAATAAGACATCACAGATAGACAGTATAATAAGGCCTCCACCGATTGTTCACAATAAAATGCTTGATTCAAATTGTAATCTATATTTACTTAAATAAAAGTGATTTAAGTGACATTAACGTTTTCTAAGACATGCCAAAGCAAAAGGATACCAACCACCAATTTAGTCACAATTGTAGTTTTAAGAAGGGGTAAATTATTATATTATACAGCTCTCCATTTAAATGCATCTTATAACTACATTGTATTCATGTGCTAGTGTATTAACCCTTCACTTTGACATATTTTATATTTAAATATTATAAAATTTATAAATACTTAATAATAGATTGGTATTCTAAAATATGTTTTGATCACTACTCATTTCAATACTAAATAAGATATAACAATATATGTATTTTAACAATAATATCTTTAATGCATAGAAAGAAAGAGCTCAGATGGTATATAGACAGTTGAATATTTATAAATATCGTATTGATTTCACACAAAAAAATAATAGAAACATTGAGCACAAACTATTTAACCCAAAATCGAATTCTATTTGATTTTTTAACTTATTTAACATTATCAAGTTCATAAAATGTTATACACTAGTATATGTCGACTCAGATTCGAAACTGAGAAGGAGTAATTAACAGTTTCGAGGTTGTAATTCATTATTATAAGCTATATAATTGGGACACTAATCTTTGTATTATATTATACAGTATTAAATAAATATTAGATAGACGGTAGGAATAGTCTCATTAAGATAGAAAACCATCTCTCTATATAGCATAACCATTTCTTCTAATTTTTCTAATTAGTTGCTGATTATGCCTCTAATGTTAAACATCTTCCAAAACACAACAGTCAATACCAACTAATAGTATAGGTTCCGAAGAGTGATTGTTTCTTGAAATAAGTTCAATTGGTTATATCACTTTCACATTTCGAATATTCATATTATTAATAATCGTGATATAAATCTATTAAATAATGTTCTAATATTTATTGTCTATAAACAAAGGTATGGACTTTATTTTCAAAATCCAATGTAATTATTTGATTGGTTAATAGATTAAGTTTTGTGAATAACATGGGAGTTACAAGTTCATATTTCATATTCTAGAAGAGTTGGTACTCCCCTATCAAATACAATATTCTAATATCCATCATAATATCACCATATATTACTATATAGTCTAATATACTACACGGCATATTCATAACCAAATAATCCATACATATTAGAGCTCCACCTAGATTATAATACAATGTGACATTTATCAATCTTACCTCCACAACCAACCTCTCCCTCCAACATCTAATATTCCGTCATTTAACATTTATTGATACATTTGTATTTTTCCAATTCCAATTTTATTACCACTTCCATCCAAAAAAGAATATTTTTATAAAAGAGAACTTTAAAACATACTTATATTTCAATGTGCTGACTGTTTGATACCGAAATTAATCACTGGCTTTAATATCAGGCAAATTAGTATAATATTTTAATCAATTGTGGTAAGGTAAAATAAATATTTCAAATCTGAAATATAATACGAATATTACTTCAACACTAACTTGGGAAGGAAGTAAATTCAACTTGATCCATTTAATTTAAACTGTTAATTCAATTATGAAGAAAAAACCATTTGGATGCTATAAATTACATTAACAGAAATTAAAAATATTTTCAGTTTGCAATAATATCTCATTGGTGATGCAATTCGAATTCAGGTTTTCGACATTTTTCTAAAATAAAACAATTGTTTAGAAGTAATTGTAACATTGATATATGTTAACACAGACTTAATCTAATAACTTGGAACTGTTCAATATGCAGCAAATACTTACACTTCAACTTATCAAAGGGTATATATTTCTCTCGAATACTAAATCTTCAATATCAATCCCATGTCTTCCTAGCATCCCAGGATCCGGCTGCTAATGTGTCTATATCTGCCACAAGGAATTTACTTGCAAAATTGTAACTCTAGTTTAGACACTAACTCTTAAATGTTGACGCAGGTTCGAAACTGAGAAGGAGTAATTTTCAGTTTTAAGATTATTATTAATTTGAGTATTAATTATTCAAAGCTATATGGTTGGGAAGCTAATCCTTGATTACTTTATATAGTGTTATATAAGGACTAGATAAAGGGTAGGAATAGTTTCATTTATCTTGAATACTATCTTTTTATATAGCTTAAGGATAGCATCTAATTATTCTAATTAGATGCTGGTTTGCTGGTTTGGTTCCTAATGCTAACCATATTTCAACACACTGTTGTTGGAATATGGTTAGCATAAGAAGCATAAGTCACACTAGCAAAGCCACGCGAGCTAGCTCAGGCTTCATCTAATTTAATTAATTAGATAAAACACTAAGTTATATAAAGGGATAGGTTTCTATCTTAATGAAACTATTGCTGGTCTTTATCTAATCTTTGTATAATACCATATAATATAATCAAGGATTAGCTACCCAAAGATATAGTCTAACAATTGGTCAACACATGAACAATGATAGCTTTGAAACTGCCAACAGCACTTTCTCAGTTTGGAATCTGCGTCAACAACTGTAACTTGTATTATATTAAAAAGAACCAAAAATATTTTTTTAACTTGATTTGTGCATATTTTTATATAAGACATATTTGCTCTAGAACCAGTATTTAAATTTTAATTAAGCCAATTAAGGTGGATTATTGGATAGTATATTACAAATAACACCTACTGTTTCTTTCATCTTGTTCAATTTATGAATTTTGAAGCTATATTTTACGATATAAATATCATTTGTGTGGGTAATCAATCTCAACTTTACCAGTATACATCGATACTACAGACATATGTATACTAACATATTAAATAATTAAACCTTTTTTTTTTCAGATTTTTAAAAATTTATCAATAGAAGACCAATCTATTATTATTGCGTACTATCTCTTCAATAAGTATATCTTTTGTAAACTTTGAATTCGAAATCATAGTCAAATCATTATTGAAAACAAATATCAATCAAAAAAAAATGATTTTTTGGGTACCATTCTTTGTCCAGCATACCCACTTAGTAGTAATGGTTTTTTAAGAACTACTTAATTGAAAAATATAGAAATTATCTAGCCACTAAAAATTGATACTTTTAACACTTGATTAACTTAGTTATAAAATAAATGTTATATATATATATAGATATATGTAATCTCACTATTATATTGTTATCTTAGATCATAATAAAATTCATAAGAGCATACCCATGATTAATACACCGAAAAATGTATATATAGAATTAGTCACTTTCATGTTACTACCTGAACCTTCATACGTGGAAACAGATGCAGTGGATTCAGAAGAAGCCAAAGAAGTTGATTCAGAGCTATAATATGAGTCAGTAGAACTTTCTAAATCATTACTTGCATCACTTGAAGAGTTTAATATGGTTGTGCTTATTGCATTATATGATGAAATAGTAGTTGTAGAGCTTATTACATCGGATTGTGATTGTGAAGTATTGTGTAATATTGATGAACTGACATCTGTTGGACTAGAAAGAATACCGGTAAGAATTGTGGATGGTGTGTGGGATATATCATCAGTTACAGGATTTGTTTCAACTAGGTCAGAAATAATAAACGAAGACACACCATCGCTAATTGATGAAGCATATATTATACTAGTATGACCTTCAGTATCAGTAACAGTAATAACAGATGTGTCTACTTGGGTAGCAGTTGTGCTTTCGCATGGAACTGTTGTGGTAATGGTTGTAATGTGGCCTTCAGTATCAGTAACAGTAATCACAGATGTGTCTACTTGGGTAGCAGTTGTGCTTTCGCATGGAACTGTTGTGGTAATGGTTGTAATGTGGCCTTCAGTATCAGTAACAGTAATAACAGATGTGTCTACTTGGGTAGCAGTTGTGCTTTCGCATGGAACTGTTGTGGTAATGGTTGTAATGTGGCCTTCAGTATCAGTAACAGTAATCACAGATGTGTCTACTTGGGTAGCAGTTGTGCTTTCGCATGGAACTGTTGTGGTAATGGTTGTAATGTGGCCTTCAGTATCAGTAACAGTAATAACAGATGTGTCTACTTGGGTAGCAGTTGTGCTTTCGCATGGAACTGTTGTGGTGATGGTTGTAATGTGGCCTTCAGTATCAGTAACAGTAATAACAGATGTGACTACTTCATTACCGACTGTAGACAATGGTAATTCGCTTGTAGCAGACAGGTAATTATCCATTAATGATGATGTTTCGACAACTACACCTTCACTAGATGAAGTTTCAACAATGGCAGCTTCAGTAGATGATGTTTCGACAACTACACCTTCACTAGATGAAGTTTCAACAATGGCAGCTTCAGTAGATGATGTTTCGACAACTACACCTTCAGTAGATGAAGTTTCAACAATGACACCTTCAGTGGATGAAGTTTCAACAATGGCAGCTTCAGTGGATGATGTTTCAACAATGACAGCTTCACTAGATGAAGTTTCGACAATGGCAGCTTCACTAGATGATGTTTCGACAATGGCAGCTTCACTAGATGATGTTTCAACAACTACACCTTCAGTAAATGAAGTTTCAACAATGACACCTTCAGTGGATGATGTTTCAACAATGGCAGCTTCAGTGGATGAAGTTTCGACAACTACACCTTCAGTAGATGAAGTTTCGACAATGGCACCTTCACTAGATGATGTTTCGACAATGGCACCTTCACTAGATGATGTTTCGACAACGGCAGCTTCACTAGATGATGTTTCGACAACTACACCTTCAGTAGATGAAGTTTCGACAATGGCAGCTTCACTAGATGATGTTTCGACAACTACACCTTCAGTAGATGATGTTTCGACAACTACACCTTCACTAGATGAAGTTTCAACAATGACACCTTCAGTGGATGAAGTTTCAACAATGACACCTTCAGTGGATGATGTTTCAACAATGACAGCTTCACTAGATGATGTTTCAACAATGGCAGCTTTACTAGATGAAGTTTCGACAATGGCAGCTTCACTAGATGATGTTTCGACAATGGCAGCTTCACTAGATGAAGTTTCAACAATGGCAGCTTCACTAGATGATGTTTCGACAACTACACCTTCAGTAGATGAAGTTTCGACAATGGCAGCTTCACTAGATGATGTTTCGACAACTACACCTTCAGTAGATGATGTTTCGACAACTACACCTTCACTAGATGAAGTTTCAACAATGACACCTTCAGTGGATGATGTTTCAACAATGACAGCTTCACTAGATGATGTTTCAACAATGGCAGCTTTACTAGATGAAGTTTCGACAATGGCAGCTTCACTAGATGATGTTTCGACAATGGCACCTTCACTAGATGATGTTTCGACAATGGCACCTTCACTAGATGAAGTTTCAACAATGGCAGCTTCACTAGATGATGTTTCGACAATGGCAGCTTCACTAGATGAAGTTTCAACAATGGCAGCTTCACTAGATGAAGTTTCAACAATGACACCTTCAGTGGATGAAGTTTCAACAATGGCAGCTTCAGTGGATGATGTTTCAACAATGACAGCTTCACTAGATGATGTTTCAACAATGACAGCTTTACTAGATGAAGTTTCGACAATGGCAGCTTCACTAGATGATGTTTCGACAATGGCACCTTCACTAGATGATGTTTCGACAATGGCACCTTCACTAGATGAAGTTTCAACAATGGCAGCTTCACTAGATGAAGTTTCGACAATGGCAGCTTCACTAGATGATGTTTCGACAATGGCAGCTTCAGTAGATGATGTTTCGACAACTACACCTTCACTAGATGAAGTTTCGACAATGGCAGCTTCACTAGATGATGTTTCGACAATGGCACCTTCACTAGATGATGTTTCGACAATGGCAGCTTCACTAGATGATGTTTCGACAATGGCAGCTTCAGTAGATGATGTTTCGACAATGGCAGCTTCACTAGATGATGTTTCGACAATGGCAGCTTCAGTAGATGATGTTTCGACAACTACACCTTCACTAGATGAAGTTTCAACAATGGCAGCTTCACTAGATGAAGTTTCAACAACTACACCTTCAGTGGATGATGGGAACCTTGTTGTTAAACTGACATCGGCATTTATTGATTGATAGATTGACACCGAAGTTGTAAATTCTTCACAACTTGCAATTGATGTAACTGCAGATGGCATTGTGTATTCACTTGATAAAGCTGGACCACTAATGACAGAAACAGAAGTTGTTAGAGTTTCTAATGGAGGAGTAGAAATAGTTCTTGATGTACTTGGTGTATTACTTTCAACAATAGAACTCAAATCTAAAATAGAAGACTCAATAGCACTACCAAAAGAAGTAATTGGTAATGTACTAATGATATCAATAGACGACTGAACTAATGAATATGAAGAATTAGAATATAAAACAGAACTCGAAGGAGTTACAACAAATGAACTTGAAATAACAAAAGAGTCAACTGCAGAAGAAGAGTCAACACCAGATGATGAGACAGCTACTGAAGAGGATTCGACAGTAGAAGAGGATTCAACACCAGATGATGAGACAGCTACTGAAGAGGATTCGACAGTAGAAGAGGATTCAACACCAGATGATGAGACGGCTACTGAAGAGGATTCGATAGCAGAAGAGGATTCAACACCAGATGATGAGACGGCTACTGAAGAGGATTCAACACCAGATGATGAGACAGCTACTGAAGAGGATTCGACAGCAGAAGAGGATTCAACAGCGGAAGAGGATTCGACAGCAGAAGAGGATTCAACACCAGATGAAGAGACACCTACTGAAGAAGATTCGACAGTAGAAGAGGATTCAACACCAGATGATGAGACAACTACTGAAGAGGATTCGATAGCAGAAGAGGATTCAACACCAGATGATGATCTAGCGGCTGAAGAGGATTCGACAGCAGAAGAGGATTCAACACCAGATGATGAGACAGCGGCTGAAGAGGATTCGACAGCAGAAGAGGATTCAACACCAGATGATGAGACACCTACTGAAGAGGATTCAACAGCGGATGATGAGACAGCTACTGAAGAGGATTCGACAGCAGAAGAGGATTCAACAGCAGATGATGAGACACCTACTGAAGAGGATTCGACAGCGGATGATGAGACACCTACTGAAGAGGATTCGACAGCAGAAGAGGATTCAACACCAGATGATGAGACACCTACTGAAGAGGATTCGACAGCGGATGATGAGATAGCTACTGAAGAGGATTCGATAGCAGAAGAGGATTCAACACCAGATGATGATCTAGCGGCTGAAGATGATTCGACAGCAGAAGAGGATTCAACACCAGATGATGAGACAGCGGCTGAAGAGGATTCGACAGCAGAAAAGGATTCAACAGCGGAAGAGGATTCGACAGCAGAAGAGGATTCAACACCAGATGATGAGACAGCTACTGAAGAGGATTCGACAGCAGAAGAGGATTCAACAGCGGATGATGAGACAGCTACTGAAGAGGATTCGACAGCAGAAGAGGATTCAACACCAGATGATGAGACACCTACTGAAGAGGATTCGACAGCGGATGATGAGACAGCTACTGAAGAGGATTCGACAGCTGAAGAAGGATTCAACAGCGGAAGAGGATTCGACAGCAGAAGAGGATTCACACCAGATGATGAGACAGCGGCTGAAGAGGATTCGACAGCAGAAGAGGATTCAACAGCGGATGATGAGACAGCTACTGAAGAGGATTCGACAGCAGAAGAGGATTCAACACCAGATGATGAGACAGCTACTGAAGAGGATTCGACAGCAGAAGAGGATTCAACACCAGATGATGAGACGGCTACTGAAGAGGATTCGACAGCAGAAGAGGATTCAACAGCGGATGATGAGACAGCTACTGAAGAGGATTCGACAGCAGAAGAGGCTTCAACACCAGATGATGAGAAAGCGGCTGAAGAGGATTCGACAGCAGAAGAGGATTCAACAACGGATGATGAGACAGCTACTGAAGAGGATTCGACAGCAGAAGAGGATTCAACACCAGATGAAGAGACACCTACTGAAGAAGATTCGACAGTAGAAGAGGATTCAACACCAGATGATGAGACAACTACTGAAGAGGATTCGATAGCAGAAGAGGATTCAACACCAGATGATGATCTAGCGGCTGAAGAGGATTCGACAGCAGAAGAGGATTCAACACCAGATGATGAGACAGCTACTGAAGAGGATTCGACAGCAGAAGAGGATTCAACACCAGATGATGAGACGGCTACTGAAGAGGATTCGACAGCAGAAGAGGATTCAACACCAGATGATGAGACAGCTACTGAAGAAGATTCGACAGCAGAAGAGGATTCAACACCAGATGATGAGACGGCTACTGAAGAAGATTCGATAGCAGAAGAGGATTCAACACCAGATGATGAGACGGCTACTGAAGAGGATTCGACAGCAGAAGAGGATTCAACACCAGATGATGAGACAGCTACTGAAGAAGATTCGACAGCAGAAGAGGATTCAACACCAGATGATGAGACAGCTACTGAAGATGATTCGACAGCAGAAGAGGATTCAACACCAGATGATGAGACAGCTACTGAAGAGGATTCGACAGCAGAAGAGGATTCAACACCAGATGATGAGACAGCTACTGAAGAGGATTCGACAGCAGAAGAGGATTCAACACCAGATGATGAGACAGCTACTGAAGAGGATTCGACAGCAGAAGAGGATTCAACACCAGATGATGAGACAGCTACTGAAGAAGATTCGACAGTAGAAGAGGATTCAACACCAGATGATGAGACACCTACTGAAGAGGATTCGACAGCAGAAGAGGATTCAACACCAGATGAAGAGACGGCTACTGAAGAGGATTCGACAGCAGAAGAGGATTCAACACCAGATGATGAGACAGCTACTGAAGAAGATTCGACAGTAGAAGAGGATTCAACACCAGATGATGAGACAGCTACTGAAGATGATTCGACAGCAGAAGAGGATTCAACACCAGATGATGATCTAGCGGCTGAAAAGGATTCGACAGCAGAAGAGGATTCAACACCAGATGATGAGACACCTACTGAAGAGGATTCGACAGCAGAAGAGGATTCGACAGCGGAAGAAGATTCGACTACAGAAGAAGATTCAACAGCACTTGACGATCTTAGACTGTAACTACTAAATCCTGTACTAGAACCAAACGCAGAAGCCGATCTAGAAGCTCAAGATGATTCAGATGAAGATTCAACACCAGATGATGAGACGGCTACTGAAGATGATTCGACAGCAGAAGAGGATTTAACAGCGGATGATGAGACGGCTACTGAAGGGGATTCGACAGTAGAAGAGGATTCAACACCAGATGATGAGACAGCTACTGAAGAGGATTCGATAGCAGAAGAGGATTCAACACCAGATGATGATCTAGCGGCTGAAGAGGATTCGACAGCAGAAGAGGATTCAACACCAGATGATGAGACGGCTACTGAAGAGGATTCGACAGTAGAAGAGGATTCAACACTAGATGATGAGATAGATAATGAAGAGGATTCGACAGCAGAAGAGGATTCAACACCAGATGATGATCTAGCGGCTGAAGAGGATTCGAAAGCAGAAGAGGATTCAACGCCAGATGATGAGACACCTACTGAAGAGGATTCGACAGCAGAAGAGGATTCGACAGCGGAAGAAGATTCGACAACAGAAGAAGATTCAACAGCACTTGACGATCTTAGACTGTAACTACTAAATCCTGTACTAGAACCAAACGCAGAAGCAGATCTAGAAGCTAAAGATGATTCAGATGAAGATTCAACACCAGATGATGAGACAACTACTGAAGAAGATTCGATAGCAGAAGAGGATTCAATGCCAGATGATGATATAGCGGCTGAAGAGGATTCGACAGTAGAAGAGGATTCAACACCAGATGATGAGACAGCTACTGAAGAGGATTCGACAGTAGAAGAGGATTCAACAGCGGAAGAAGATTCGACAACAGAAGAAGATTCAACAGCATTTGACGATCTTAGACTGTAACTACTAAATCCTGTACTAGAACCAAACGCAGAAGCAGATCTAGAAGCTAAAGATGATTCAGATGAAGATTCAACACCAGATGATGAGACGGCTACTGAAGAGGATTCGACAGCAGAAGAGGATTCAACACCAGATGATGAGACAGCTACTGAAGAGGATTCGACAGCAGAAGAGGATTCAACACCAGATGATGAGACGGCTACTGAAGAGGATTCGACAGTAGAAGAGGATTCAACACCAGATGATGAGACAGCTACTGAAGAGGATTCGACAGCAGAAGTGGATTCAACACCAGATGACGAGATAGCTACTGAAGAGGATTCGACAGCAGAAGAGGATTCGACAGCGGAAGAAGATTCGACAACAGAAGAAGATTCAACAGCACTTGACGATCTTAGACTGTAACTACTAAATCCTGTACTAGAACCAAACGCAGAAGCAGATCTAGAAGCTAAAGATGATTCAGATGAAGATTCAACACCAGATGATGAGACAACTACTGAAGAAGATTCGATAGCAGAAGAGGATTCAATGCCAGATGATGATATAGCGGCTGAAGAGGATTCGACAGTAGAAGAGGATTCAACACCAGATGATGAGACAGCTACTGAAGAGGATTCGACAGTAGAAGAGGATTCAACACCAGATGATGAGATAGCTACTGAAGATGATTCGACAGTAGAAGAGGATTCAACACCAGATGATGAGACGGCTACTGAAGATGAATCGACAGCAGAAGAGGATTCAACACCAGATGATGAGACGGCTACTGAAGAGGATTCGACAGCAGAAGAGGATTCAACACCAGATGATGAGACAGCTACTGAAGAAGATTCGACAGCAGAAGAGGATTCAACACCAGATGATGAGACGGCTACTGAAGAGGATTCGACAGCAGAAGAGGATTCAACACCAGATGATGAGACGGCTACTGAAGATGATTCGACAGCAGAAGAGGATTCAACACCAGATGATGAGACAGCTACTGAAGAAGATTCGATAGCTGAAGAGGATTCAACACCAGATGATGAGACAGCTACTGAAGAGGATTCGATAGCAGAAGAGGATTCAACACCAGATGATGATCTAGCGGCTGAAGAGGATTCGACAGCAGAAGAGGATTCAACACCAGATGATGAGACGGCTACTGAAGAGGATTCGACAGTAGAAGAGGATTCAACACTAGATGATGAGATAGATAATGAAGAGGATTCGACAGCAGAAGAGGATTCAACACCAGATGATGATCTAGCGGCTGAAGAGGATTCGAAAGCAGAAGAGGATTCAACGCCAGATGATGAGACACCTACTGAAGAGGATTCGACAGCAGAAGAGGATTCGACAGCGGAAGAAGATTCGACAACAGAAGAAGATTCAACAGCACTTGACGATCTTAGACTGTAACTACTAAATCCTGTACTAGAACCAAACGCAGAATCAGATCTAGAAGCTAAAGATGATTCAGATGAAGATTCAACACCAGATGATGAGACGGCTACTGAAGATGATTCGACAGTAGAAGAGGATTCAACACCAGATGATGAGACAGCTACTGAAGAGGATTCGACAGCAGAAGAGGATTCAACAGCGGATGATGAGACAGCTACTGAAGAGGATTCGACAGCAGAAGAGGATTCGACAGCGGAAGAAGATTCGACAACAGAAGAAGATTCAACAGCATTTGACGATCTTAGACTGTAACTACTAAATCCTGTACTAGAACCAAACGCAGAAGCAGATCTAGAAGCTAAAGATGATTCAGATGAAGATTCAACACCAGATGATGAGACGGCTACTGAAGAGGATTCGACAGCAGAAGAGGATTCAACACCAGATGATGAGACAGCTACTGAAGAGGATTCGACAGCAGAAGAGGATTCAACACCAGATGATGAGACAGCTACTGAAGAAGATTCGATAGCAGAAGAGGATTCAACACCAGATGATGATCTAGCGGCTGAAGAGGATTCGACAGCAGAAGAGGATTCAACACCAGATGATGAGACAGCTACTGAAGAGGATTCGACAGCAGAAGAGGATTCAACACCAGATGATGAGACGGCTACTGAAGAGGATTCGACAGCAGAAGAGGATTCAACATCAGATGATGAGACGGCAGCTGATGAGGATTCGACAGCAGAAGTGGATTCAACACCAGATGATGAGACAGCTACTGAAGAGGATTCGACAGCAGAAGTGGATTCAACACCAGATGACGAGACAGCTACTGAAGATGATTCGACAGCAGAAGAGGATTCAACACCAGATGATGAGACAGCTACTGAAGAGGATTCGACAGCAGAAGAGGATTCGACAGCGGAAGAAGATTCGACAACAGAAGAAGATTCAACAGCACTTGACGATCTTAGACTGTAACTACTAAATCCTGTACTAGAACCAAACGCAGAAGCCGATCTAGAAGCTAAAGATGATTCAGATGAAGATTCAACACCAGATGATGAGACGGCTACTGAAGATGATTCGACAGCAGAAGAGGATTTAACAGCGGATGATGAGACGGCTACTGAAGGGGATTCGACAGTAGAAGAGGATTCAACAGCAGATGAAGAGACACCTACTGAAGAGGATTCGACAGCAGAAGAGGATTCAACACCAGATGAAGAGACGGCTACTGAAGAGGATTCGACAGCAGAAGAGGATTCAACACCAGATGATGAGACAGCTACTGAAGATGACTCGACAGCAGAAGAGGATTCAACACCAGATGATGAGACAGCTACTGAAGAGGATTCGATAACAGAAGAGGATTCAACACCAGATGATGATCTAGCGGCTGATGAGGATTCGACAGCAGAAGAGGATTCAACACCAGATGATGAGACAGCTACTGAAGAGGATTCGACAGCAGAAGAGGATTCAACACCAGATGATGATCTAGCGGCTGAAGAGGATTCGACAGCAGAAGAGGATTCGACAGCGGAAGAAGATTCGACAACAGAAGAAGATTCAACAGCACTTGACGATCTTAGACTGTAACTACTAAATCCTGTACTAGAACCAAACGCAGAAGCAGATCTAGAAGCTAAAGATGATTCAGATGAAGATTCAACACCAGATGATGAGACAACTACTGAAGAAGATTCGATAGCAGAAGAGGATTCAACACCAGATGATGAGACAGCTACTGAAGAGGATTCGACAGTAGAAGAGGATTCAACACCAGATGATGAGATAGCTACTGAAGATGATTCGACAGTAGAAGAGGATTCAACACCAGATGATGAGACGGCTACTGAAGATGAATCGACAGCAGAAGAGGATTCAACACCAGATGATGAGACGGCTACTGAAGAGGATTCGACAGCAGAAGAGGATTCAACACCAGATGATGAGACAGCTACTGAAGAAGATTCGACAGCAGAAGAGGATTCAACACCAGATGATGAGACGGCTACTGAAGAGGATTCGACAGCAGAAGAGGATTCAACACCAGATGATGAGACACCTACTGAAGAGGATTCGACAGCAAAAGAGGATTCAACGCCAGATGATGAGACACCTACTGAAGAGGATTCGACAGCAGAAGAGGATTCGACAGCGGAAGAAGATTCGACAACAGAAGAAGATTCAACAGCACTTGACGATCTTAGACTGTAACTACTAAATCCTGTACTAGAACCAAACGCAGAAGCCGATCTAGAAGCTAAAGATGATTCAGATGAAGATTCAACACCAGATGATGAGACGGCTACTGAAGATGATTCGACAGCAGAAGAGGATTTAACAGCGGATGATGAGACGGCTACTGAAGGGGATTCGACAGTAGAAGAGGATTCAACAGCAGATGAAGAGACACCTACTGAAGAGGATTCGACAGCAGAAGAGGATTCAACACCAGATGAAGAGACGGCTACTGAAGAGGATTCGACAGCAGAAGAGGATTCAACACCAGATGATGAGACAGCTACTGAAGATGACTCGACAGCAGAAGAGGATTCAACACCAGATGATGAGACAGCTACTGAAGAGGATTCGATAACAGAAGAGGATTCAACACCAGATGATGATCTAGCGGCTGAAGAGGATTCGACAGCAGAAGAGGATTCAACACCAGATGATGAGACGGCTACTGAAGAGGATTCGACAGCAGAAGAGGATTCAACACCAGATGATGAGACAGCTACTGAAGAAGATTCGACAGTAGAAGAGGATTCAACACCAGATGATGAGACATCTACTGAAGAGGATTCGACAGCAGAAGAGGATTCAACACCAGATGATGAGACAGCTACTGAAGAAGATTCGACAGCAGAAGAGGATTCAACACCAGATGATGATCTAGCGGCTGAAGAGGATTCGACAGCAGAAGAGGATTCAACACCAGATGATGAGACGGCTACTGAAGAGGATTCGACAGCAGAAGAGGATTCGACACCAGATGATGAGACAGCTACTGAAGAGGATTCGACAGCAGAAGAGGATTCAACACGAGATGATGATCTAGCGGCTGAAGATGATTCGACAGCAGAAGAGGATTCAACAGCGGATGATGAGACGGCTACTGAAGAGGATTCGACAGCAGAAGAGGATTCAACACCAGATGATGAGACGGCTACTGAAGAGGATTCGACAGCAGAAGAGGATTCAACACCAGATGATGAGACAGCTACTGAAGAGGATTCGACAGCAGAAGAGGATTCAACACCAGATGATGAGACAGCTACTGAAGAGGATTCGATAGCAGAAGAGGATTCAACACCAGATGATGATCTAGCGGCTGAAGAGGATTCGACAGCAGAAGAGGATTCAACACCAGATGATGAGACAGCTACTGAAGAAGATTCGACAGCAGAAGAGGATTCAACACCAGATGATGAGACAGCTACTGAAGAGGATTCGACAGCAGAAGAGGATTCAACACGAGATGATGATCTAGCGGCTGAAGAGGATTCGACAGCAGAAGAGGATTCAACACCAGATGATGAGACAGCTACTGAAGATGATTCGACAGCAGAAGAGGATTCAACACCAGATGATGAGACAGCTACTGAAGATGATTCGACAGCAGAAGAGGATTCAACACCAGATGATGAGACAGCTACTGAAGAAGATTCGACAGCAGAAGAGGATTCAACACCAGATGATGAGATAGCTACTGAAGAGGATTCGACAGTAGAAGAGGATTCAACACCAGATGATGAGACACCTACTGAAGAGGATTCGACAGCAGAAGAGGATTCAACACCAGATGATGAGACAACTACTGAAGAGGATTCGACAGCAGAAGAGGATTCAACAGCACTTGATGATCTTACACTGTAACTACTAAATCCTGTACTAGAACCAAACGCAGAAGCCGATCTAGAAGCTAAAGATGATTCAGATGAAGATTCAACACCAGATGATGAGACAGCTACTGAAGAGGATTCGACAGCAGAAGAGGATTCAACACCAGATGATGAGATAGCTACTGAAGAGGATTCGACAGTAGAAGAGGATTCAACACCAGATGATGAGACAGCTACTGAAGATGATTCGACAGCAGAAGAGGATTCAACACCAGATGATGAGACGGCTACTGAAGAAGATTCGATAGCAGAAGAGGATTCAACACCAGATGATGAGACGGCTACTGAAGAGGATTCGACAGCAGAAGAGGATTCAACACCAGATGATGAGACGGCTACTGAAGAGGATTCGACAGCAGAAGAGGATTCAACACCAGATGATGAGACAGCTACTGAAGATGATTCGACAGCAGAAGAGGATTCAACACCAGATGATGAGACGGCTACTGAAGAGGATTCGACAGCAGAAGATGATTCAACACCAGATGATGAGACAGCTACTGAAGAAGATTCGACAGCAGAAGAGGATTCAACACCAGATGATGAGACGGCTACTGAAGAGGATTCGACAGCAGAAGAGGATTCAACACCAGATGATGAGACGGCTACTGAAGAGGATTCGACAGCAGAAGAGGATTCGACAGCGGAAGAAGATTCGACAACAGAAGAAGATTCAACAGCATTTGACGATCTTAGACTGTAACTACTAAATCCTGTACTAGAACCAAACGCAGAAGCAGATCTAGAAGCTAAAGATGATTCAGATGAAGATTCAACACCAGATGATGAGACGGCTACTGAAGAGGATTCGACAGCAGAAGAGGATTCAACACCAGATGATGAGACAGCTACTGAAGAAGATTCGATAGCAGAAGAGGATTCAACACCAGATGATGAGACGGCTACTGAAGAGGATTCGACAGCAGAAGAGGATTCGACACCAGATGATGAGACAGCTACTGAAGAGGATTCGACAGCGGAAGAAGATTCGACAACAGAAGAAGATTCAACAGCACTTGACGATCTTAGACTGTAACTACTAAATCCTGTACTAGAACCAAACGCAGAAGCAGATCTAGAAGCTAAAGATGATTCAGATGAAGATTCAACACCAGATGATGAGACGGCTACTGAAGATGATTCGACAGCAGAAGAGGATTCAACACCAGATGATGAGACAGCTACTGAAGAGGATTCGACAGCAGAAGAGGATTCAACACCAGATGATGAGACGGCTACTGAAGAGGATTCGACAGCAGAAGAGGATTCAACACCAGATGATGAGACAGCTACTGAAGAGGATTCGACAGCAGAAGAGGATTCAACACCAGATGATGAGACGGCTACTGAAGAGGATTCGACAGCAGAAGAGGATTCAACACCAGATGATGAGACGGCTACTGAAGAGGATTCGACAGCAGAAGAGGATTCAACACCAGATGATGAGATAGCTACTGAAGAGGATTCGACAGTAGAAGAGGATTCAACACCAGATGATGATCTAGCGGCTGAAGAGGATTCGACAGTAGAAGAGGATTTAACACCAGATGATGAGATAGCTACTGAAGAGGATTCGATAGCAGAAGAGGATTCAACACCAGATGATGATCTAGCGGCTGAAGATGATTCGACAGCAGAAGAGGATTCAACACCAGATGATGAGACAGCTACTGAAGAGGATTCGACAGCAGAAGAGGATTCAACACCAGATGATGAGATAGCTACTGAAGAGGATTCGACAGTAGAAGAGGATTCAACACCAGATGATGAGACACCTACTGAAGAGGATTCGACAGCAGTAGAGGATTCAACACCAGATGATGATCTAGCGGCTGAAGAGGATTCGACAGCAGAAGAGGATTCAACACCAGATGATGAGACGGCTACTGAAGAGGATTCGACAGCAGAAGAGGATTCAACACCAGATGATGAGACGGCTACTGAAGAGGATTCGACAGCAGAAGAGGATTCAACACCAGATGATGAGACGGCTACTGAAGAGGATTCGACAGCAGAAGAGGATTCAACACCAGATGATGAGACAGCTACTGAAGAGGATTCGACAGCAGAAGAGGATTCAACACCAGATGATGAGACGGCTACTGAAGAGGATTCGACAGCAGAAGAGGATTCAACACCAGATGATGAGACGGCTACTGAAGAGGATTCGACAGCAGAAGAGGATTCAACACCAGATGATGAGACAGCTACTGAAGATGATTCGACAGCAGAAGAGGATTCAACACCAGATGATGAGACAGCTACTGAAGAGGATTCGACAGCAGAAGAGGATTCAACACCAGATGATGAGACAGCTACTGAAGAAGATTCGACAGCAGAAGAGGATTCAACACCAGATGATGATCTAGCGGCTGAAGAGGATTCGACAGCAGAAGAGGATTCAACACCAGATGATGAGACGGCTACTGAAGAGGATTCGACAGCAGAAGAGGATTCAACACCAGATGATGAGACAGCTACTGAAGAGGATTCGATAACAGAAGAGGATTCAACACCAGATGATGATCTAGCGGCTGAAGAGGATTCGACAGCAGAAGAGGATTCAACACCAGATGATGAGACAGCTACTGAAGAGGATTCGACAGCAGAAGAGGATTCAACACCAGATGATGAGACAGCTACTGAAGAAGATTCGACAGCAGAAGAGGATTCAACACCAGATGATGATCTAGCGGCTGAAGAGGATTCGACAGCAGAAGAGGATTCAACACCAGATGATGAGACGGCTACTGAAGAGGATTCGACAGCAGAAGAGGATTCAACACCAGATGATGAGACAGCTACTGAAGAGGATTCGATAACAGAAGAGGATTCAACACCAGATGATGATCTAGCGGCTGAAGAGGATTCGACAGCAGAAGAGGATTCAACACCAGATGATGAGATAGCTACTGAAGATGATTCGACAGCAGAAGAGGATTCAACACCAGATGATGATCTAGCGGGTGAAGAGGATTCTCCAGTCGAAGAGGATTTAACACCAGATGATGAGATAGCTACTGAAGAGGATTCGATAGCAGATGAGGATTCAACACCAGATGATGATATAGAGGTTGAAGATGATTCGACAGCAGAAGAGGATTCAACACCAGATGATGAGACAGCTACTGAAGAGGATTCGACAGCAGAAGAGGATTCAACTCCAGATGATGAGACAGCTACTGAAGAGGATTCGATAGCAGAAGAGGATTCAACACCAGATGATGATATAGCGGCTGAAGAGGATTAGACAGCAGTAGAGGATTCAACACCAGATGATGATCTAGCGGATGAAGAGGATTCGACAGCAGAAGAGGATTCAACACCAGATGATGAGACGGCTACTGAAGAGGATTCGACAGCAGAAGAGGATTCAACACCAGATGATGAGACGGCTACTGAAGAGGATTCGACAGCAGAAGAGGATTCAACACCAGATGATGAGACGGCTACTGAAGAGGATTCGACAGCAGAAGAGGATTCAACACCAGATGATGAGACAGCTACTGAAGAGGATTCGACAGCAGAAGAGGATTCAACACCAGATGATGAGACGGCTACTGAAGAGGATTCGACAGCAGAAGAGGATTCAACACCAGATGATGAGACGGCTACTGAAGAGGATTCGACAGCAGAAGAGGATTCAACACCAGACGAATGAGACAGCTACTGAAGAAGATTCGACAGTAGAAGAGGATTCAACACCAGATGATGAGACAGCTACTGAAGAGGATTCGACAGCAGAAGAGGATTCAACACCAGATGATGAGACAGCTACTGAAGAAGATTCGACAGCAGAAGAGGATTCAACACCAGATGATGATCTAGCGGCTGAAGAGGATTCGACAGCAGAAGAGGATTCAACACCAGATGATGAGACGGCTACTGAAGAGGATTCGACAGCAGAAGAGGATTCAACACCAGATGATGAGACAGCTACTGAAGAGGATTCGATAACAGAAGAGGATTCAACACCAGATGATGATCTAGCGGCTGAAGAGGATTCGACAGCAGAAGAGGATTCAACACCAGATGATGAGATAGCTACTGAAGATGATTCGACAGCAGAAGAGGATTCAACACCAGATGATGATCTAGCTACTGAAGAGGATTCGACAGCAGAAGAGGATTCAACACCAGATGATGAGACAGCTACTGAAGAAGATTCGACAGCAGAAGAGGATTCAACAGCGGAAGAGGATTCGACAGCAGAAGAGGATTCAACACCAGATGATGAGACGGCTACTGAAGAGGATTCGACAGCAGAAGAGGATTCAACACCAGATGATGAGACAGCTACTGAAGAAGATTCGACAGTAGAAGAGGATTCAACACCAGATGATGAGACAGCTACTGAAGAGGATTCGACAGCAGAAGAGGATTCAACACCAGATGATGAGACAGCTACTGAAGAAGATTCGACAGCAGAAGAGGATTCAACACCAGATGATGATCTAGCGGCTGAAGAGGATTCGACAGCAGAAGAGGATTCAACACCAGATGATGAGACGGCTACTGAAGAGGATTCGACAGCAGAAGAGGATTCAACACCAGATGATGAGACAGCTACTGAAGAGGATTCGATAACAGAAGAGGATTCAACACCAGATGATGATCTAGCGGCTGAAGAGGATTCGACAGCAGAAGAGGATTCAACACCAGATGATGAGACAGCTACTGAAGAGGATTCGACAGCAGAAGAGGATTCAACACCAGATGATGAGACAGCTACTGAAGAGGATTCGACAGCAGAAGAGGATTCAACACCAGATGATGATCTAGCGGCTGAAGAGGATTCGACAGCAGAAGAGGATTCAACACCAGATGATGAGACGGCTACTGAAGAGGATTCGACACCAGAAGAGGATTCGACACCAGATGATGAGACAGCTACTGAAGAAGATTCGACAGCGGAAGAAGATTCGACAACAGAAGAAGATTCAACAGCACTTGACGATCTTAGACTGTAACTACTAAATCCTGTACTAGAACCAAACGCAGAAGCAGATCTAGAAGCTAAAGATGATTCAGATGAAGATTCAACACCAGATGATGAGACGGCTACTGAAGAGGATTCGACAGCAGAAGAGGATTCAACACCAGATGATGAGACAGCTACTGAAGAGGATTCGACAGCAGAAGAGGATTCAACACCAGATGATGAGACGGCTACTGAAGAGGATTCGACAGCAGAAGAGGATTCAACACCAGATGATGAGACAGCTACTGAAGAAGATTCGACAGCAGAAGAGGATTCAACACCAGATGATGAGATAGCTACTGAAGAGGATTCGACAGTAGAAGAGGATTCAACACCAGATGATGAGACACCTACTGAAGAGGATTCGACAGTAGAAGAGGATTCAACACCAGATGATGAGACGGCTACTGAAGAGGATTCGACAGCAGAAGAGGATTCAACACCAGATGATGATCTAGCGGCTGAAGAGGATTCGACAGCAGAAGAGGATTCAACACCAGATGATGAGATAGCTACTGAAGATGATTCGACAGCAGAAGAGGATTCAACACCAGATGATGAGACAGCTACTGAAGAGGATTCGACAGCAGAAGAGGATTCAACACCAGATGATGAGACAGCTACTGAAGAAGATTCGACAGTAGAAGAGGATTCAACACCAGATGATGAGACAGCTACTGAAGATGATTCGACAGCAGAAGAGGATTCAACACCAGATGATGATCTAGCGGCTGAAAAGGATTCGACAGCAGAAGAGGATTCAACACCAGATGATGAGACAGCTACTGAAGAGGATTCGATAGCAGAAGAGGATTCAACACCAGATGATGATCTAGCGGCTGAAGAGGATTCGACAGCAGAAGAGGATTCAACACCAGATGATGAGACGGCTACTGAAGAAGATTCGATAGCAGAAGAGGATTCAACACCAGATGATGATCTAGCGGCTGAAGAGGATTCGACAGCAGAAGAGGATTCAACACCAGATGATGAGACGGCTACTGAAGAGGATTCGACACCAGAAGAGGATTCGACACCAGATGATGAGACAGCTACTGAAGAAGATTCGACAGCGGAAGAAGATTCGACAACAGAAGAAGATTCAACACCAGATGATGAGACAGCGGCTGAAGAGGATTCGACAGCAGAAGAGGATTCAACAGCGGATGATGAGACAGCTACTGAAGAGGATTCGACAGCAGAAGAGGATTCAACACCAGATGATGAGACGGCTACTGAAGAGGATTCGACACCAGAAGAGGATTCGACACCAGATGATGAGACGGCTACTGAAGAAGATTCGATAGCAGAAGAGGATTCAACACCAGATGATGAGACAGCTACTGAAGAGGATTCGACAGCAGAAGAGGATTCAACACCAGATGATGAGACAGCTACTGAAGAGGATTCGATAGCAGAAGAGGATTCAACACCAGATGATGATCTAGCGGCTGAAGAGGATTCGACAGCAGTAGAGGATTCAACACCAGATGATGATCTAGCGGCTGAAGAGGATTCGACAGCAGAAGAGGATTCAACAGCACTTGATGATCTTACACTGTAACTACTAAATCCTGTACTAGAACCAAACGCAGAAGCCGATCTAGAAGCTAAAGATGATTCAGATGAAGATTCAACACCAGATGATGAGACAGCTACTGAAGAGGATTCGACAGCAGAAGAGGATTCAACACGAGATGATGATCTAGCGGCTGAAGAGGATTCGACAGTAGAAGAGGATTCAACACCAGATGATGAGACGGCTACTGAAGAGGATTCGACAGCAGAAGAGGATTCAACACCAGATGATGAGACGGCTACTGAAGAGGATTCGACAGCAGAAGAGGATTCAACACCAGATGATGAGACAACTACTGAAGAGGATTCGACAGCAGAAGAGGATTCAACACCAGATGATGAGACAACTACTGAAGAGGATTCGACAGCAGAAGAGGATTCAACAGCACTTGATGATCTTACACTGTAACTACTAAATCCTGTACTAGAACCAAACGCAGAAGCCGATCTAGAAGCTAAAGATGATTCAGATGAAGATTCAACACCAGATGATGAGACAGCTACTGAAGAGGATTCGATAGCAGAAGAGGATTCAACACCAGATGATGAGATAGCTACTGAAGAGGATTCGACAGTAGAAGAGGATTCAACACCAGATGATGAGACAGCTACTGAAGATGATTCGACAGCAGAAGAGGATTCAACACCAGATGATGATCTAGCGGCTGAAGAGGATTCGACAGCAGAAGAGGATTCAACACCAGATGATGAGACGGCTACTGAAGAGGATTCGACAGCAGAAGAGGATTCAACACCAGATGATGAGACAGCTACTGAAGAGGATTCGACAGCAGAAGAGGATTCGACAGCAGATGATGATCTAGCGGCTGAAGAGGATTCGACAGCAGAAGAGGATTCAACACCAGATGATGAGATAGCTACTGAAGAGGATTCGACAGCAGAAGAGGATTCAACACCAGATGATGAGACAGCTACTGAAGAGGATTCGACAGCAGAAGAGGATTCAACACCAGATGATGAGACGGCTACTGAAGAGGATTCGACAGCAGAAGAGGATTCAACACCAGATGATGAGACAGCTACTGAAGAGGATTCGATAACAGAAGAGGATTCAACACCAGATGATGATCTAGCGGCTGAAGAGGATTCGACAGCAGAAGAGGATTCAACACCAGATGATGATCTAGCGGCTGAAGAGGATTCGACAGCAGAAGAGGATTCAACACCAGATGATGATCTAGCGGCTGAAGAGGATTCGACAGCAGAAGAGGATTCAACACCAGATGATGAGACAGCTACTGAAGATGATTCGACAGCAGAAGAGGATTCAACACCAGATGATGAGACAGCTACTGAAGAGGATTCGACAGCAGAAGAGGATTCAACACCAGATGATGAGACAGCTACTGAAGAGGATTCGACAGCAGAAGAGGATTCAACACCAGATGATGAGACAGCTACTGAAGAGGATTCGACAGCAGAAGAGGATTCAACAGCACTTGACGATCTTAGACTGTAACTACTAAATCCTGTACTAGAACCAAACGCAGAAGCAGATCTAGAAGCTAAAGATGATTCAGATGAAGATTCAACACCAGATGATGAGACGGCTACTGAAGAGGATTCGACAGCAGAAGAGGATTCAACACCAGATGATGAGACAGCTACTGAAGAGGATTCGACAGCAGAAGAGGATTCAACACGAGATGATGATCTAGCGGCTGAAGAGGATTCGACAGTAGAAGAGGATTCAACACCAGATGATGAGACAGCTACTGAAGAGGATTCGACAGCAGAAGAGGATTCAACACCAGATGATGAGACGGCTACTGAAGAGGATTCGACAGCAGAAGAGGATTCAACACCAGATGATGAGACGGCTACTGAAGAGGATTCGACAGCAGAAGAGGATTCAACACCAGATGATGAGACAACTACTGAAGAGGATTCGACAGCAGAAGAGGATTCAACACCAGATGATGAGACAACTACTGAAGAGGATTCGACAGCAGAAGAGGATTCAACACCAGATGATGATCTAGCGGCTGAAAAGGATTCGACAGCAGAAGAGGATTCAACACCAGATGATGAGACAGCTACTGAAGAGGATTCGATAACAGAAGAGGATTCAACACCAGATGATGATCTAGCGGCTGAAGAGGATTCGACAGCAGAAGAGGATTCAACACCAGATGATGATCTAGCGGCTGAAGAGGATTCGACAGCAGAAGAGGATTCAACACCAGATGATGAGATAGCTACTGAAGATGATTCGACAGCAGAAGAGGATTCAACACCAGATGATGAGACAGCTACTGAAGAGGATTCGACAGCAGAAGAGGATTCAACACCAGATGATGAGACAGCTACTGAAGAAGATTCGACAGTAGAAGAGGATTCAACACCAGATGATGAGACAGCTACTGAAGATGATTCGACAGCAGAAGAGGATTCAACACCAGATGATGATCTAGCGGCTGAAAAGGATTCGACAGCAGAAGAGGATTCAACACCAGATGATGAGACAGCTACTGAAGAGGATTCGATAACAGAAGAGGATTCAACACCAGATGATGATCTAGCGGCTGAAGAGGATTCGACAGCAGAAGAGGATTCAACACCAGATGATGAGATAGCTACTGAAGAGGATTCGACAGCAGAAGAGGATTCAACACCAGATGATGAGACAGCTACTGAAGAGGATTCGACAGCAGAAGAGGATTCGACAGCAGAAGAGGATTCAACAGCACTTGATGATCTTACACTGTAACTACTAAATCCTGTACTAGAACCAAACGCAGAAGCCGATCTAGAAGCTAAAGATGATTCAGATGAAGATTCAACACCAGATGATGAGACAGCTACTGAAGAGGATTCGATAGCAGAAGAGGATTCAACACCAGATGATGAGACAGCTACTGAAGAGGATTCGACAGCAGAAGAGGATTCAACACCAGATGATGATCTAGCGGCTGAAGATGATTCGACAGCAGAAGAGGATTCAACACCAGATGATGAGACAGCTACTGAAGAGGATTCGATAGCAGAAGAGGATTCAACACCAGATGATGATCTAGCGGCTGAAGAGGATTCGACAGCAGAAGAGGATTCAACACCAGATGATGAGACAGCTACTGAAGAAGATTCGACAGCAGAAGAGGATTCAACACCAGATGATGAGACGGCTACTGAAGAGGATTCGACAGCAGAAGAGGATTCAACACCAGATGATGAGACGGCTACTGAAGAGGATTCGACAGCAGAAGAGGATTCAACACCAGATGATGATCTAGCGGCTGAAGAGGATTCGACAGCTGAAGAGGATTCAACACCAGATGATGAGACAGCTACTGAAGAAGATTCGACAGCAGAAGAGGATTCAACACCAGATGATGAGATAGCTACTGAAGATGACTCGACAGCAGAAGAGGATTCCACACCAGATGATGATCTAGCGGCTGAAGAGGATTCGACAGCAGAAGAGGATTCAACACCAGATGATGAGACGGCTACTGAAGAGGATTCGACAGTAGAAGAGGATTCAACACCAGATGATGAGACGGCTACTGAAGAGGATTCGACAGCAGAAGAGGATTCAACACCAGATGATGAGACGGCTACTGAAGAGGATTCGACAGCAGAAGAGGATTCAACACCAGATGATGAGACAACTACTGAAGAGGATTCGACAGCAGAAGAGGATTCAACACCAGATGATGAGACAGCTACTGAAGAGGATTCGACAGCAGAAGAGGATTCAACAGCACTTGATGATCTTACACTGTAACTACTAAATCCTGTACTAGAACCAAACGCAGAAGCCGATCTAGAAGCTAAAGATGATTCAGATGAAGATTCAACACCAGATGATGAGACAGCTACTGAAGAGGATTCGATAGCAGAAGAGGATTCAACACCAGATGATGAGATAGTTACTGAAGAGGATTCGACAGCAGAAGAGGATTCAACACCAGATGATGAGACAGCTACTGAAGAGGATTCGACAGCAGAAGAGGATTCAACACCAGATGATGAGACGGCTACTGAAGAGGATTCGACAGCAGAAGAGGATTCAACACCAGATGATGAGACAGCTACTGAAGAGGATTCGATAACAGAAGAGGATTCAACACCAGATGATGATCTAGCGGCTGAAGAGGATTCGACAGCAGAAGAGGATTCAACACCAGATGATGATCTAGCGGCTGAAGAGGATTCGACAGCAGAAGAGGATTCAACACCAGATGATGAGATAGCTACTGAAGATGATTCGACAGCAGAAGAGGATTCAACACCAGATGATGAGACAGCTACTGAAGAGGATTCGACAGCAGAAGAGGATTCAACACCAGATGATGAGACAGCTACTGAAGAAGATTCGACAGTAGAAGAGGATTCAACACCAGATGATGAGACAGCTACTGAAGATGATGAGACAGCAGAAGAGGATTCAACACCAGATGATGATCTAGCGGCTGAAAAGGATTCGACAGCAGAAGAGGATTCAACACCAGATGATGAGACAGCTACTGAAGAGGATTCGATAACAGAAGAGGATTCAACACCAGATGATGATCTAGCGGCTGAAGAGGATTCGACAGCAGAAGAGGATTCAACACCAGATGATGAGATAGCTACTGAAGAGGATTCGACAGCAGAAGAGGATTCAACACCAGATGATGAGACAGCTACTGAAGAGGATTCGACAGCAGAAGAGGATTCAACAGCACTTGATGATCTTACACTGTAACTACTAAATCCTGTACTAGAACCAAACGCAGAAGCCGATCTAGAAGCTAAAGATGATTCAGATGAAGATTCAACACCAGATGATGAGACAGCTACTGAAGAGGATTCGATAGCA
>NW_001834563.1:0-26924 GCF_000150035.1 Vanderwaltozyma polyspora DSM 70294
AATTTCCCTATACAATTTATGTCCTAGTTACACATAATCATAAAAAGACGTACTTGGTTCAATACTTTCATTTGATTTTTTTTAACTTCGTTTTCGTTGAACGATGCCTAATCCTGAATTTCTCCCAACAGGTCATAAAGCTCAAAATCTCTGAATTTGCTTTACAGCTTGATATTAATCTTATTTTGTTGTTGTTTGGCCTCAAAGCCTTTTGCATTCTTTATTAGGAAAAGGTTTTTTCTTCTTTTTTAAAAATAAATGTTGTACTACCAAGATTTTTATATTTTTTCAAGATAACAAAATTAATTCTTTACTCTCCTCTTCCATATTCCCTGGCGTTTCCCTTAAAATTTTATTTTAATTTTTCTTTTTGTATACACTCAATTAAATTACTTGTTCTCTATGATATGGTTAACTTTGGAAACTTTAAAATAGTTTGGCTTAGTTTGATTATCAAATATATATATATATAATTTTGTGATATTTTACATTTATATGTGTAATCTTCCTTTTTTTTCAGGAGGCCAAAAAGCATTCTTTGTAAATTTTTATTGTTACATTGAATTACTTGTTATATAATTAAAGATAGATTGGTATCTGAATTGTCTTTATTACTATTCAGTTATTCATTCTTTTTTATCACAGTTAAGATACTATAAATTCTCAAAAAACAAACAAAAAAACTACAAAAATAAAGATAAGAAAAATAATATAAATCAGCAGAGATACAATATCTAATTATCGGGTTTGACATGCGTTTGAAATCCATTTTATCAAGTTTGCTATTATTAGCTGCGATTCTTGTACCAGTACTGGCGGATACGACAATATATTACAGTACTTATTGGACTGGTACCTTTGCTTATACATATTCTGCATCATACTCAACAACAACAAATCTTATTATCTTTGTCACTACAACGACATATTATTACATATACACGCCTAGGGGTACGACATCAACGTCAATACTTACATTTGTTAATGGAATCAGTACCTCTTCACTCGCAACCAGATCTTCAACCACACTAGGTGTTGCTAATGGGTATCAGACAGTTGTATATGTTACTATTACTTATTATCCAATTTTTAACACTGCAATTACTACATCATCGAGAGCAACACAATATGTTGGAGCTGCAGCAACTACTTATAGCACAATTTCAACTTATACCTTAGGGACAGATGGATATTATACCACTCTTTACATTTATCAAGTTGCGATACCAAATAATTTTTACTTATCAACTACTACTTCGATCTGGAGAGAGACTTATATGACAACGAGCGCCTCGTTAATTACTACAAAGGGAAGTGATGGTACTGATACGGTTGGAACCGTTTATTATGTCTATACTACTAGATCTCCTGGTATATCTATCACAAGTGTTTGGACAGGAACATATACCACATTTTATTCTACTAGTGTATCATATAGTACAGAATTTCATTTAATCTTGGGAAATACTACTTATACCACTACGTATTATTTTATCGCCATTCCGCGTAATTATTCCACTTCTAGAAGCACTGGGGGTTATAATGGATCGATAACTTCGACTACATCTACCTCAGTATTCGTATTTACAGGAAAAGATGGAAATGTAACAACAGAAACCATCTACTATGTGGCAACCCCATATCGTCGTTCAACAACCACGATATCAGTTACGAGTAACTTCAATGCTGCTTCAACTTCAACGTATTCTACTATATATAATACTGTGACAGATGTTAACGGTAATGAAACTACTCAAACAACATATTATGTTGCTATTCCAACCAATTTTTTAAAGACAACAACCACTGAAGGTTGGACTGGTAATTATTTAACGACACATGCTACATCCAAAACCGTAACAACAGGTTCAGACGGCATTTTGACTACTGGTACTATTTACTATGTTTGGACTACTAGAAACCCTGGTGTAGGAATTACATCACCATGGACAGGTTCATACACAACGTATTATTCTACTTCTGTGTCATATAGCACTGTCTATTTATTTTTTATCCCAATTAGCACTTTGACTACAACCTTCTACTATATCCATATACCAATTTATTTGTCGACTACTAGAGCCACTTACCCTGGAAGTTTCTCTTTTACTACGACATATTCTACAATAATTGTTTCGTATTTTGGAGAGGACGGCAATGTGACTACAGAATTCATATATTTAATTTATACTCCAACTTATCGTTCTACCATCACCTTTACAACTAGAGGTGGAGCTGGTACAGTGTCTAATACATATGGTACATTATTTCAAACTGTTACAAACGCTCAAGGTATTGAAACCACTGAAACAACATATTATGTTGCCATTCCTGACGCCTTATTCTATACGACTACAACAGCTCCATGGAGTGGATATTACACGTTAACTTATTCGGAAGGTTTTACAACAATTGTTGGCAATGACAAATATTCAACTATTAAAACAATCTTTTACGTAGAAACACCTTTCCCGTGGGGTTATTATGTAGTTACGCCTTGGACTGGGTCTTATACAACTTATAATCAAAGTGGTTACACATTGGCATTTGGTTTCTTCTTAATTTTCTTTGGTTTATGGGTATACCCGTTATATTATTTATCTACACCAATAAGATCGACACAGTTCACTAGTTTAACAAGTGCATGGGATAATAAATATATCTCTCAATCAGTAAGGACAACAACTGTTGTAGGTTATGATGGGGAGTCTACCACTGAAACAATTTATTACATTTTTACCCCTGCTAAAAGCTTTACTAGTACACGATATATACAAGGTAGTTTTACGGGTACTTCAAGATCAACAATATCTACAGTTACCGTAAAAACAGGTGGAATTTACAATTATCAATGGGAAGTGATTTACTATGTATTATTACCTGTCAATGCGGCTCAGTCTACAACTTTAGTTTCTTGGACTGGTTCATATGTCACAACTAGTAGAATATTCACTACCACTTCAACAGGTAATGATGGTATTATTTCAACGATTACTGTGTACGTTGTCGAAACTCCTTCAATACCACCCCAGACTACTTTCATTCCATGGACCGGATCTTATACCTCAACTATTTCCACAAGTGTTTATACAACTTTAGATTATATTGATGACCTCTTAGCTTTGTGGACCTTATCTGTATATGTAGTTGAGACACCAATTAGAAAATCCACATCATACCAATATACATATTGGACTGGGTCATTTTCATCCACTTATTCCACAGAAATAATTACTGAAGTTGACTATTTAGGAAATGAAACAACAGAGACAATATATTATATAATGACTCCTCCAAGAAAGATGACAAGCACTCAATATTTCCCATTATCCGGAAGTTCTATTACCACCACAGTTTCTACAATTATATCTACACTAATAGGTACTGATGGATTTGAAACCACAGAAACCATATATTATGTTGCTGTTCCTACAGAAGTTGGTGTAACAACAGTTTTTACTTCTTGGACAGGAACATTTATTAGTTTATTCTCAACCTCCATATCGAATGGGTTACTATCTTCTCTCACAATTTACTTTATAGAGACTCCAATCGATACAGGTGAAATATCATATGTTCCATGGGGTGGTGACTATACTTCTACATTTTTGACGACTATAATTACAAGTTATGGATATTCAAGTACATTTTTTGGTGCATGGACACGTACTATTTATTTGGTTGAAACACCAACTCATGTAACTACTGTTACTAAACATACTCCGTGGAAAGAAACCGAAACCGAAACATATTCGACATATATGACTACGGTAACTGGTTTAGACGGAATATTAACTACTGAGCTTGTTTATCTTGTTTTTACTCCTTATCGTGTGACAACAAGTTCTTTGATTACTGCATGGCAGAATTCCCAAACCTCAACATATTCAACATCAGAAATAATTTCAGTTGGAAGTGATGGTTTGGAA
Source organism: Vanderwaltozyma polyspora DSM 70294 (assembly GCF_000150035.1). NCBI lineage: Eukaryota > Fungi > Ascomycota > Saccharomycetes > Saccharomycetales > Saccharomycetaceae > Vanderwaltozyma > Vanderwaltozyma polyspora. The sequence goes on from NW_001834563.1 coordinate 3,930, forward strand.
ACTACTACAATTGTGTACATTATAGGGACACCTCAACATGTTTTAACTTCGACATCATTCATGGGATGGAACAGTGCTGACACCTCTACATTTTCAACCCTGATTACTACATATCTAAATAGTGATGGATTTGACATTACAGAAACGATCTATTACGTTAATAGTCCTTTACGTTATTATACTAGTACGTCATATACCGCTAGAGATGTGTTATTTACGTCGACATTCTCCACATTAATAACCACGGTAACTAATTCCATTGGTGAAGAAATTACCGAAACTGTTTATTTTGTCGAAAAACCTAAAAGGGATACCACTTCCACAAGTTATTCGCACTGGATGGATTTACGTACAGAAACATATTCAACCCTAGTTACAACAATTAGAGATAATGATGGTAATGAAACAACAGAAACAGTCTATTTTGTTTATACACCTGTACGTGCCACAACTTCATTTGTATTCAGTCCTGGTGCTCTTCAAAGTTCTACATATTCAACTTTAATTAGAACTCTTACTGGTGATGATGGGATGGAGACAACTGAAACAGTTTATTATGTTAGTACACCTATCAGAAAATCAACTGTAACTTCTATTTCCAATTGGTCTATGAGATCAGTTTCAACAGTTTCAACAGTTATTACGACTATCACTGACAGTTTCGGCATTGAAATTACAGAGACAATATATTACGTCAATTCCCCTGATTTTAGATTAACTTCAACTGTATTCTACCAAGGTTCTGATACATTTGCTAGTACCTATTTAACGTTAACCACCACCCATGTTGATAGCGATGGATTTTCTACAATAGAAACCATTTTTTATGTCGTGACACCACCAAAAAGTAGTGTTACCACTTCTTATACGTACTGGACTGGGTCATTTAGTTCCACAATTTCAACAATTTTTTCTACCTATATTGATAATTCCAGTAATGTGGCTACACAAACTATATTTGTAGTCGAAACTCCATGGCATATTAGTAGCAGTACTACATTTAAAGAATGGAACGGCGTAGGGACTTCAACGTATTCAACATTAACTATTATTAGTACAGATTCTTCGGGAATCGAGACTACTGATATCATTTACTTTGTCTACAAGACTTATACCCACTCCAGTGTCACGTCATATACTGCTGTAACTGATTCTACTACATTTACATTATCTACCATTGTAAGTACATTAACTGATGACGATGGTAGTGAGACAATAGAAACAATTTATATTATTGCCACACCGATGAGAACCACTATCTCAATAAGCTATTCTTTTGGAACTGACAGTTCAACAATAACTTTATCAACTAGTTTTGTAACCTTTACAGGTTCTGATGGAAATGAGACAACTGAAATAATTTATTTCGTAAGAACTCCTATACGTGGAACCACTTCTACCGCAATAGTAGCAGCTCCTTTATCGTTTACTTCAACGTATTCTACATTTATCGCAACTATCTCTGGCCAAGACGGAGAGGAAACTACTCAAACAATTTATTTTGTTCTAACTCCTAAAAGAGGCTATGAAACTACCAGCTACGAGGAAAGATCAGTTTTCAATGAAATTACTGCCTCTACTATTACTACAATATTTACTGGCTCTGATGGATATGAGACAACAGCGACGCTATACATCGTCTATACTCCATTCCCTATATCGTCACAACATTTATTGAGCTCATCTGGTCTTTCAGAAGCTACCATTTCATTTATCACAAATAGTTCAATTGTAGTTTCAAGCACCTCAAGTGAACTCAACAATTCAATTTCTGAGGGTGCCACAAATGTTGATTCCAGTAATCTATTATCAACATCGGACGAATATACAGATACCACATCATCATCATACCAAAATGCAATATCACAAAATAACACTGATCACACAACTGATCTTATTTCCTCGGAAGAATCACATCAAACATTATCAAATGCTACACATCCAGTTGAGCACACCTCCAGATCATCTGAGGAATCATTGGAAGTATCCACTTTCACTACCACAGATTCTGAGGGTAATGTATCCACAGGTACCACTACTTACCCAGTTGAGCACACCTCCAGATCATCTGAGGAATCATTGGAAGTATCCACTTTCACTACCACAGATTCTGAGGGTAATGTGTCCACTGGCACCACTACTTACCCAGTTGAGCACACCTCCAGATCATCTGAGGAATCATTGGAAGTATCCACTTTCACTACCACAGATTCTGAGGGTAATGTGTCCACAGGTACCACTACTTACCCAGTTGAGCACACCTCCAGATCATCTGAGGAATCATTGGAAGTATCCACTTTCACTACCACATATTCTGAGGGTAATGTGTCCACTGGCACCACTACTTACCCAGTTGAACACACCTCTAGATCTTCTGAGGAATCATTGGAAGTTTCCACTTTCACCACTACAGACTCTGAAGGTAACGTTTCCACCGGTACCACTACTTACCCAGTTGAACACACCTCCAGATCTTCTGAGGAATCGTTAGAAGTTTCCACTTTCACCACTACAGACTCTGAAGGTAACGTTTCCACCGGTACCATCACTTACCCAGTTGAACACACCTCCAGATCATCTGAGGAATCATTGGAAGTATCCACTTTCACTACCACAGATTCTGAGGGTAATGTGTCCACAGGTACCACTACTTACCCAGTTGAGCACACCTCCAGATCATCTGAGGAATCATTGGAAGTATCCACTTTCACTACCACAGATTCTGAGGGTAATGTGTCCACAGGTACCACTACTTACCCAGTTGAGCACACCTCCAGATCATCTGAGGAATCATTGGAAGTATCCACTTTCACTACCACTGATTCTGAAGGTAATGTGTCCACTGGCACCACTACTTACCCAGTTGAGCACACCTCCAGATCATCTGAGGAATCATTGGAAGTATCCACTTTCACTACCACAGATTCTGAGGGTAATGTGTCCACTGGCACCACTACTTACCCAGTTGAGCACACCTCCAGATCATCTGAGGAATCATTGGAAGTATCCACTTTCACTACCACAGATTCTGAGGGTAATGTATCCACTGGCACCACTACTTACCCAGTTGAGCACACCTCCAGATCATCTGAGGAATCATTGGAAGTATCCACTTTCACTACCACAGATTCTGAGGGTAATGTGTCCACTGGCACCACTACTTACCCAGTTGAGCACACCTCCAGATCATCTGAGGAATCATTGGAAGTATCCACTTTCACTACCACAGATTCTGAGGGTAATGTGTCCACTGGCACCACTACTTACCCAGTTGAGCACACCTCCAGATCATCTGAGGAATCATTGGAAGTATCCACTTTCACTACCACAGATTCTGAGGGTAATGTGTCCACAGGTACCACTACTTACCCAGTTGAGCACACCTCCAGATCATCTGAGGAATCATTGGAAGTATCCACTTTCACTACCACAGATTCTGAGGGTAATGTGTCCACTGGCACCACTACTTACCCAGTTGAGCACACTTCCAGATCATCTGAGGAATCATTGGAAGTATCCACTTTCACTACCACAGATTCTGAGGGTAATGTGTCCACAGGTACCACTACTTACCCAGTTGAGCACACCTCCAGATCATCTGAGGAATCATTGGAAGTATCCACTTTCACTACCACAGATTCTGAGGGTAATGTGTCCACAGGTACCACTACTTACCCAGTTGAGCACACCTCCAGATCATCTGAGGAATCATTGGAAGTATCCACTTTCACTACCACAGATTCTGAGGGTAATGTGTCCACAGGTACCACTACTTACCCAGTTGAGCACACCTCCAGATCATCTGAGGAATCATTGGAAGTATCCACTTTCACTACCACTGATTCTGAAGGTAATGTATCCACTGGCACCACTACTTACCCGGTTGAGCACACCTCCAGATCATCTGAGGAATCATTGGAAGTATCCACTTTCACTACCACAGATTCTGAGGGTAATGTGTCCACTGGCACCACTACTTACCCAGTTGAGCACACCTCCAGATCATCTGAGGAATCATTGGAAGTATCCACTTTCACTACCACAGATTCTGAGGGTAATGTGTCCACAGGTACCACTACTTACCCAGTTGAGCACACCTCCAGATCATCTGAGGAATCATTGGAAGTATCCACTTTCACTACCACAGATTCTGAGGGTAATGTGTCCACTGGCACCACTACTTACCCAGTTGAACACACCTCCAGATCATCTGAGGGATCATTGGAAGTATCCACTTTCACTACCACAGATTCTGAGGGTAATGTGTCCACAGGTACCACTACTTACCCAGTTGAGCACACCTCCAGATCATCTGAGGAATCATTGGAAGTATCCACTTTCACTACCACAGATTCTGAAGGTAATGTGTCCACTGGCACCACTACTTACCCAGTTGAGCACACTTTCAGATCATCTGAGGAATCATTGGAAGTATCCACTTTCACTACCACAGATTCTGAGGGTAATGTGTCCACAGGTACCACTACTTACCCAGTTGAGCACACCTCCAGATCATCTGAGGAATCATTGGAAGTATCCACTTTCACTACCACAGATTCTGAGGGTAATGTGTCCACAGGTACCACTACTTACCCAGTTGAGCACACCTCCAGATCATCTGAGGAATCATTGGAAGTATCCACTTTCACTACCACTGATTCTGAGGGTAATGTGTCCACAGGTACCACTACTTACCCAGTTGAGCACACCTCCAGATCATCTGAGGAATCATTGGAAGTATCCACTTTCACTACCACAGATTCTGAGGGTAATGTGTCCACAGGTACCACTACTTACCCAGTTGAGCACACCTCCAGATCATCTGAGGAATCATTGGAAGTATCCACTTTCACTACCACTGATTCTGAAGGTAATGTGTCCACTGGCACCACTACTTACCCAGTTGAGCACACCTCCAGATCATCTGAGGAATCATTGGAAGTATCCACTTTCACTACCACAGATTCTGAGGGTAATGTGTCCACTGGCACCACTACTTACCCAGTTGAGCACACCTCCAGATCATCTGAGGAATCATTGGAAGTATCCACTTTCACTACCACAGATTCTGAGGGTAATGTGTCCACTGGCACCACTACTTACCCAGTTGAACACACCTCCAGATCATCTGAGGAATCATTGGAAGTATCCACTTTCACTACCACAGATTCTGAGGGTAATGTGTCCACAGGTACCACTACTTACCCAGTTGAGCACACCTCCAGATCATCTGAGGAATCATTGGAAGTATCCACTTTCACTACCACAGATTCTGAAGGTAATGTGTCCACTGGCACCACTACTTACCCAGTTGAGCACACTTTCAGATCATCTGAGGAATCATTGGAAGTATCCACTTTCACTACCACAGATTCTGAGGGTAATGTGTCCACAGGTACCACTACTTACCCAGTTGAGCACACCTCCAGATCATCTGAGGAATCATTGGAAGTATCCACTTTCACTACCACAGATTCTGAGGGTAATGTGTCCACAGGTACCACTACTTACCCAGTTGAGCACACCTCCAGATCATCTGAGGAATCATTGGAAGTATCCACTTTCACTACCACAGATTCTGAGGGTAATGTGTCCACTGGCACCACTACTTACCCAGTTGAGCACACCTCCAGATCATCTGAGGAATCATTGGAAGTATCCACTTTCACTACCACAGATTCTGAGGGTAATGTGTCCACAGGTACCACTACTTACCCAGTTGAGCACACCTCCAGATCATCTGAGGAATCATTGGAAGTATCCACTTTCACTACCACAGATTCTGAGGGTAATGTGTCCACTGGCACCACTACTTACCCAGTTGAGCACACCTCCAGATCATCTGAGGAATCATTGGAAGTATCCACTTTCACTACCACAGATTCTGAGGGTAATGTGTCCACAGGTACCACTACTTACCCAGTTGAGCACACCTCCAGATCATCTGAGGAATCATTGGAAGTATCCACTTTCACTACCACATATTCTGAGGGTAATGTGTCCACTGGCACCACTACTTACCCAGTTGAACACACCTCTAGATCTTCTGAGGAATCATTGGAAGTTTCCACTTTCACCACTACAGACTCTGAAGGTAACGTTTCCACCGGTACCACTACTTACCCAGTTGAACACACCTCCAGATCTTCTGAGGAATCGTTAGAAGTTTCCACTTTCACCACTACAGACTCTGAAGGTAACGTTTCCACCGGTACCATCACTTACCCAGTTGAACACACCTCCAGATCATCTGAGGAATCATTGGAAGTATCCACTTTCACTACCACAGATTCTGAGGGTAATGTGTCCACAGGTACCACTACTTACCCAGTTGAGCACACCTCCAGATCATCTGAGGAATCATTGGAAGTATCCACTTTCACTACCACAGATTCTGAGGGTAATGTGTCCACAGGTACCACTACTTACCCAGTTGAGCACACCTCCAGATCATCTGAGGAATCATTGGAAGTATCCACTTTCACTACCACTGATTCTGAAGGTAATGTGTCCACTGGCACCACTACTTACCCAGTTGAGCACACCTCCAGATCATCTGAGGAATCATTGGAAGTATCCACTTTCACTACCACAGATTCTGAGGGTAATGTGTCCACTGGCACCACTACTTACCCAGTTGAGCACACCTCCAGATCATCTGAGGAATCATTGGAAGTATCCACTTTCACTACCACAGATTCTGAGGGTAATGTATCCACTGGCACCACTACTTACCCAGTTGAGCACACCTCCAGATCATCTGAGGAATCATTGGAAGTATCCACTTTCACTACCACAGATTCTGAAGGTAATGTGTCCACTGGCACCACTACTTACCCAGTTGAGCACACCTCCAGATCATCTGAGGAATCATTGGAAGTATCCACTTTCACTACCACAGATTCTGAGGGTAATGTATCCACTGGCACCACTACTTACCCGGTTGAGCACACCTCCAGATCATCTGAGGAATCATTGGAAGTATCCACTTTCACTACCACAGATTCTGAGGGTAATGTGTCCACTGGCACCACTACTTACCCAGTTGAGCACACCTCCAGATCATCTGAGGAATCATTGGAAGTATCCACTTTCACTACCACAGATTCTGAGGGTAATGTGTCCACAGGTACCACTACTTACCCAGTTGAGCACACCTCCAGATCATCTGAGGAATCATTGGAAGTATCCACTTTCACTACCACAGATTCTGAGGGTAATGTGTCCACAGGTACCACTACTTACCCAGTTGAGCACACCTCCAGATCATCTGAGGAATCATTGGAAGTATCCACTTTCACTACCACAGATTCTGAGGGTAATGTGTCCACTGGCACCACTACTTACCCAGTTGAGCACACCTCCAGATCATCTGAGGAATCATTGGAAGTATCCACTTTCACTACCACAGATTCTGAGGGTAATGTATCCACTGGCACCACTACTTACCCAGTTGAGCACACCTCCAGATCATCTGAGGAATCATTGGAAGTATCCACTTTCACTACCACTGATTCTGAAGGTAATGTGTCCACTGGCACCACTACTTACCCAGTTGAGCACACCTCCAGATCATCTGAGGAATCATTGGAAGTATCCACTTTCACTACCACAGATTCTGAGGGTAATGTGTCCACTGGCACCACTACTTACCCAGTTGAGCACACCTCCAGATCATCTGAGGAATCATTGGAAGTATCCACTTTCACTACCACAGATTCTGAGGGTAATGTGTCCACAGGTACCACTACTTACCCAGTTGAGCACACCTCCAGATCATCTGAGGAATCATTGGAAGTATCCACTTTCACTACCACAGATTCTGAGGGTAATGTGTCCACAGGTACCACTACTTACCCAGTTGAGCACACCTCCAGATCATCTGAGGAATCATTGGAAGTATCCACTTTCACTACCACAGATTCTGAGGGTAATGTGTCCATTGGCACCACTACTTACCCAGTTGAGCACACCTCCAGATCATCTGAGGAATCATTGGAAGTATCCACTTTCACTACCACTGATTCTGAAGGTAATGTGTCCACTGGCACCACTACTTACCCAGTTGAGCACACCTCCAGATCATCTGAGGAATCATTGGAAGTATCCACTTTCACTACCACTGATTCTGAGGGTAATGTGTCCACAGGTACCACTACTTACCCAGTTGAGCACACCTCCAGATCATCTGAGGAATCATTGGAAGTATCCACTTTCACTACCACAGATTCTGAAGGTAATGTGTCCACTGACACTACTACTTTCCCAGTCATTTCGATTTCATCTAATATAGAAGAGTCAGGAACTTCGGTTCGAAGTATTAGTGATGAATCGGTTTTGTTTATTGATTCATCTGGTTTAGGTCCTTCTACTATTTCGGATAATGTTTTGACCAGTAAGCCTATCACAACAGCTCTTTCAACTATAGGTTATTATAATTCGTCTTCTTTAATGTCTATTTATTCGTCAATGTCAAGCTCAGAAAAATTATGCCATTCATTCCTGTCATTACAATCTAAAACTTATAACGTAAACGATGATTTAACAGAAAACTTCAAGTCAATTTCAACAAACTCCTACAATTCCGTCACATCAAACACAATAACAAAAACAAGCACTTCTTCTGGTGTTCCAGCTCCAGTCACCACCACTATTACTTCTGGCAGCCACACTGAAACCGATGTCATCTCTTACTACACCACTACCGACTCTGAAGGTGAATTAGTTACTACTTCTACCACCTACCCAGTCACTTCTTCTGGTGTTCCAGCTCCAGTCACCACCACTATCACTTCTGGTAGCCACACTGAAACCGATGTCATCTCTTACTACACCACTACCGACTCCGAAGGTGAATTAGTTACCACTTCTACCACCTACCCAGTCACTTCTTCTGGTGTTCCAGCTCCAGTCACCACCACTATTACTTCTGGCAGCCACACTGAAACCGATGTCATCTCTTACTACACCACTACCGACTCCGAAGGTGAATTAGTTACCACTTCTACCACCTACCCAGTCACTTCTTCTGGTGTTCCAGCTCCAGTCACCACCACTATCACTTCTGGCAGCCACACTGAAACCGATGTCATCTCTTACTACACCACTACCGACTCCGAAGGTGAATTAGTTACCACTTCTACCACCTACCCAGTCACTTCTTCTGGTGTTCCAGCTCCAGTCACCACCACTATCACTTCTGGCAGCCACACTGAAACCGATGTCATCTCTTACTACACCACTACCGACTCTGAAGGTGAATTAGTTACCACTTCTACCACCTACCCAGTCACTTCTTCTGGTGTTCCAGCTCCAGTCACCACCACTATCACTTCTGGCAGCCACACTGAAACCGATGTCATCTCTTACTACACCACTACCGACTCCGAAGGTGAATTAGTTACCACTTCTACCACCTACCCAGTCACTTCTTCTGGTGTTCCAGCTCCAGTCACCACCACTATCACTTCTGGCAGCCACACTGAAACCGATGTCATCTCTTACTACACCACTACCGACTCTGAAGGTGAATTAGTTACCACTTCTACCACCTACCCAGTCACTTCTTCTGGTGTTCCAGCTCCAGTCACCACCACTATCACTTCTGGCAGCCACACTGAAACCGATGTCATCTCTTACTACACCACTACCGACTCTGAAGGTGAATTAGTTACCACTTCTACCACCTACCCAGTCACTTCTTCTGGTGTTCCAGCTCCAGTCACCACCACTATCACTTCTGGCAGCCACACTGAAACCGATGTCATCTCTTACTACACCACTACCGACTCTGAAGGTGAATTAGTTACCACTTCTACCACCTACCCAGTCACTTCTTCTGGTGTTCCAGCTCCAGTCACCACCACTATCACTTCTGGCAGCCACACTGAAACCGATGTCATCTCTTACTACACCACTACCGACTCTGAAGGTGAATTAGTTACCACTTCTACCACCTACCCAGTCACTTCTTCTGGTGTTCCAGCTCCAGTCACCACCACTATCACTTCTGGCAGCCACACTGAAACCGATGTCATCTCTTACTACACCACTACCGACTCTGAAGGTGAATTAGTTACCACTTCTACCACCTACCCAGTCACTTCTTCTGGTGTTCCAGCTCCAGTCACCACCACTATTACTTCTGGCAGCCACACTGAAACCGATGTCATCTCTTACTACACCACTACCGACTCTGAAGGTGAATTAGTTACCACTTCTACCACCTACCCAGTCACTTCTTCTGGTGTTCCAGCTCCAGTCACCACCACTATCACTTCTGGCAGCCACACTGAAACCGATGTCATCTCTTACTACACCACTACCGACTCTGAAGGTGAATTAGTTACCACTTCTACCACCTACCCAGTCACTTCTTCTGGTGTTCCAGCTCCAGTCACCACCACTATCACTTCTGGTAGCCACACTGAAACCGATGTCATCTCTTACTACACCACTACCGACTCTGAAGGTGAATTAGTTACCACTTCTACCACCTACCCAGTCACTTCTTCTGGTGTTCCAGCTCCAGTCACCACCACTATCACTTCTGGCAGCCACACTGAAACCGATGTCATCTCTTACTACACCACTACCGACTCTGAAGGTGAATTAGTTACCACTTCTACCACCTACCCAGTCACTTCTTCTGGTGTTCCAGCTCCAGTCACCACCACTATCACTTCTGGTAGCCACACTGAAACCGATGTCATCTCTTACTACACCACTACCGACTCCGAAGGTGAATTAGTTACCACTTCTACCACCTACCCAGTCACTTCTTCTGGTGTTCCAGCTCCAGTCACCACCACTATCACTTCTGGCAGCCACACTGAAACCGATGTCATCTCTTACTACACCACTACCGACTCTGAAGGTGAATTAGTTACCACTTCTACCACCTACCCAGTCACTTCTTCTGGTGTTCCAGCTCCAGTCACCACCACTATCACTTCTGGTAGCCACACTGAAACCGATGTCATCTCTTACTACACCACTACCGACTCCGAAGGTGAATTAGTTACCACTTCTACCACCTACCCAGTCACTTCTTCTGGTGTTCCAGCTCCAGTCACCACCACTATCACTTCTGGCAGCCACACTGAAACCGATGTCATCTCTTACTACACCACTACCGACTCTGAAGGTGAATTAGTTACCACTTCTACCACCTACCCAGTCACTTCTTCTGGTGTTCCAGCTCCAGTCACCACCACTATCACTTCTGGTAGCCACACTGAAACCGATGTCATCTCTTACTACACCACTACCGACTCCGAAGGTGAATTAGTTACCACTTCTACCACCTACCCAGTCACTTCTTCTGGTGTTCCAGCTCCAGTCACCACCACTATCACTTCTGGCAGCCACACTGAAACCGATGTCATCTCTTACTACACCACTACCGACTCCGAAGGTGAATTAGTTACCACTTCTACCACCTACCCAGTCACTTCTTCTGGTGTTCCAGCTCCAGTCACCACCACTATCACTTCTGGCAGCCACACTGAAACCGATGTCATCTCTTACTACACCACTACCGACTCTGAAGGTGAATTAGTTACCACTTCTACCACCTACCCAGTCACTTCTTCTGGTGTTCCAGCTCCAGTCACCACCACTATCACTTCTGGCAGCCACACTGAAACCGATGTCATCTCTTACTACACCACTACCGACTCCGAAGGTGAATTAGTTACCACTTCTACCACCTACCCAGTCACTTCTTCTGGTGTTCCAGCTCCAGTCACCACCACTATCACTTCTGGCAGCCACACTGAAACCGATGTCATCTCTTACTACACCACTACCGACTCCGAAGGTGAATTAGTTACCACTTCTACCACCTACCCAGTCACTTCTTCTGGTGTTCCAGCTCCAGTCACCACCACTATCACTTCTGGCAGCCACACTGAAACCGATGTCATCTCTTACTACACCACTACCGACTCCGAAGGTGAATTAGTTACCACTTCTACCACCTACCCAGTCACTTCTTCTGGTGTTCCAGCTCCAGTCACCACCACTATCACTTCTGGCAGCCACACTGAAACCGATGTCATCTCTTACTACACCACTACCGACTCTGAAGGTGAATTAGTTACCACTTCTACCACCTACCCAGTCACTTCTTCTGGTGTTCCAGCTCCAGTCACCACCACTATCACTTCTGGCAGCCACACTGAAACCGATGTCATCTCTTACTACACCACTACCGACTCCGAAGGTGAATTAGTTACCACTTCTACCACCTACCCAGTCACTTCTTCTGGTGTTCCAGCTCCAGTCACCACCACTATCACTTCTGGCAGCCACACTGAAACCGATGTCATCTCTTACTACACCACTACCGACTCTGAAGGTGAATTAGTTACCACTTCTACCACCTACCCAGTCACTTCTTCTGGTGTTCCAGCTCCAGTCACCACCACTATTACTTCTGGCAGCCACACTGAAACCGATGTCATCTCTTACTACACCACTACCGACTCTGAAGGTGAATTAGTTACCACTTCTACCACCTACCCAGTCACCTCTTCTGGTGTTCCAGCTCCAGTCACTACAGTTGTATCCTCTGGTAGCCACACCGAAACCGATGTCATCTCTTTCTACACCACTACCGACTCTGAAGGTGAAGTCGTTACCACTTCTACCACCTACCCAGTCACCTCTTCTGGTGTTCCAGCTCCAGTCACTACTGTTGTATCCTCTGGTAGCCACACCGAAACTGATGTCATCTCTTTCTACACCACTACCGACTCTGAAGGTGAAGTCGTTACCACTTCTACCACCTACCCAGTCACCTCTTCTGGTGTTCCAGCTCCAGTCACTACTGTCGTATCCTCTGGTAGCCACACCGAAACCGATGTCATCTCTTTCTACACCACTACCGACTCTGAAGGTGAAGTCGTTACCACTTCTACCACCTACCCAGTCACCTCTTCTGGTGTTCCAGCTCCAGTCACTACAGTTGTATCCTCTGGTAGCCACACCGAAACCGATGTCATCTCTTTCTACACCACTACCGACTCTGAAGGTGAAGTCGTTACCACTTCTACCACCTACCCAGTCACCTCATCAGGTGTTCCAGCTCCAGTCACTACTGTTGTATCCTCTGGTAGCCACACCGAAACTGATGTCATCTCTTTCTACACCACTACCGACTCTGAAGGTGAAGTCGTTACCACTTCTACCACCTACCCAGTCACCTCTTCTGGTGTTCCAGCTCCAGTCACTACTGTTGTATCCTCTGGTAGCCACACCGAAACCGATGTCATCTCTTTCTACACCACTACCGACTCTGAAGGTGAAGTCGTTACCACTTCTACCACCTACCCAGTCACCTCTTCTGGTGTTCCAGCTCCAGTCACTACTGTTGTATCCTCTGGTAGCCACACCGAAACCGACGTCATCTCTTTCTACACCACTACCGACTCTGAAGGTGAAGTCGTTACCACTTCTACCACCTACCCAGTCACCTCATCAGGTGTTCCAGCTCCAGTCACTACTGTTGTATCCTCTGGTAGCCACACCGAAACCGATGTCATCTCTTTCTACACCACTACCGACTCTGAAGGTGAAGTCGTTACCACTTCTACCACCTACCCAGTCACCTCATCAGGTGTTCCAGCTCCAGTCACTACTGTTGTATCCTCTGGTAGCCACACCGAAACCGACGTCATCTCTTTCTACACCACTACCGACTCTGAAGGTGAAGTCGTTACCACTTCTACCACCTACCCAGTCACCTCATCAGGTGTTCCAGCTCCAGTCACTACTGTTGTATCCTCTGGTAGCCACACCGAAACCGATGTCATCTCTTTCTACACCACTACCGACTCTGAAGGTGAAGTCGTTACCACTTCTACCACCTACCCAGTCACCTCATCAGGTGTTCCAGCTCCAGTCACTACTGTTGTATCCTCTGGTAGCCACACCGAAACCGATGTCATCTCTTTCTACACCACTACCGACTCTGAAGGTGAAGTCGTTACCACTTCTACCACCTACCCAGTCACCTCTTCTGGTGTTCCAGCTCCAGTCACTACTGTTGTATCCTCTGGTAGCCACACCGAAACCGATGTCATCTCTTTCTACACCACTACCGACTCTGAAGGTGAAGTCGTTACCACTTCTACCACCTACCCAGTCACCTCATCAGGTGTTCCAGCTCCAGTCACTACTGTTGTATCCTCTGGTAGCCACACCGAAACCGATGTCATCTCTTTCTACACCACTACCGACTCTGAAGGTGAAGTCGTTACCACTTCTACCACCTACCCAGTCACCTCATCAGGTGTTCCAGCTCCAGTCACTACTGTTGTATCCTCTGGTAGCCACACCGAAACCGATGTCATCTCTTTCTACACCACTACCGACTCTGAAGGTGAAGTCGTTACCACTTCTACCACCTACCCAGTCACCTCTTCTGGTGTTCCAGCTCCAGTCACTACTGTTGTATCCTCTGGTAGCCACACCGAAACCGATGTCATCTCTTTCTACACCACTACCGACTCTGAAGGTGAAGTCGTTACCACTTCTACCACCTACCCAGTCACCTCATCAGGTGTTCCAGCTCCAGTCACTACTGTTGTATCCTCTGGTAGCCACACCGAAACCGATGTCATCTCTTTCTACACCACTACCGACTCTGAAGGTGAAGTCGTTACCACTTCTACCACCTACCCAGTCACCTCTTCTGGTGTTCCAGCTCCAGTCACTACTGTTGTATCCTCTGGTAGCCACACCGAAACCGATGTCATCTCTTTCTACACCACTACCGACTCTGAAGGTGAAGTCGTTACCACTTCTACCACCTACCCAGTCACCTCTTCTGGTGTTCCAGCTCCAGTCACTACTGTCGTATCCTCTGGTAGCCACACCGAAACCGATGTCATCTCTTTCTACACCACTACCGACTCTGAAGGTGAAGTCGTTACCACTTCTACCACCTACCCAGTCACCTCTTCTGGTGTTCCAGCTCCAGTCACTACTGTTGTATCCTCTGGTAGCCACACCGAAACCGATGTCATCTCTTTCTACACCACTACCGACTCTGAAGGTGAAGTCGTTACCACTTCTACCACCTACCCAGTCACCTCATCAGGTGTTCCAGCTCCAGTCACTACTGTTGTATCCTCTGGTAGCCACACCGAAACTGATGTCATCTCTTTCTACACCACTACCGACTCTGAAGGTGAAGTCGTTACCACTTCTACCACCTACCCAGTCACCTCATCAGGTGTTCCAGCTCCAGTCACTACTGTTGTATCCTCTGGTAGCCACACCGAAACCGACGTCATCTCTTTCTACACCACTACCGACTCTGAAGGTGAAGTCGTTACCACTTCTACCACCTACCCAGTCACCTCATCAGGTGTTCCAGCTCCAGTCACTACTGTTGTATCCTCTGGTAGCTACACCGAAACCGACGTCATCTCTTTCTACACCACTACCGACTCTGAAGGTGAAGTCGTTACCACTTCTACCACCTACCCAGTCACCTCATCAGGTGTTCCAGCTCCAGTCACTACTGTTGTATCCTCTGGTAGCCACACCGAAACCGATGTCATCTCTTTCTACACCACTACCGACTCTGAAGGTGAAGTCGTTACCACTTCTACCACCTACCCAGTCACTTCATCACGTGTTCCAGCTCCAGTCACTACTGTTGTATCCTCTGGTAGCCACACCGAAACCGACGTCATCTCTTTCTACACCACTACCGACTCTGAAGGTGAAGTCGTTACCACTTCTACCACCTACCCAGTCACCTCATCAGGTGTTCCAGCTCCAGTCACTACTGTTGTATCCTCTGGTAGCTACACCGAAACCGACGTCATCTCTTTCTACACCACTACCGACTCTGAAGGTGAAGTCGTTACCACTTCTACCACCTACCCAGTCACCTCATCAGGTGTTCCAGCTCCAGTCACTACTGTTGTATCCTCTGGTAGCCACACCGAAACCGATGTCATCTCTTTCTACACCACTACCGACTCTGAAGGTGAAGTCGTTACCACTTCTACCACCTACCCAGTCACCTCATCAGGTGTTCCAGCTCCAGTCACTACTGTTGTATCCTCTGGTAGCCACACCGAAACCGACGTCATCTCTTTCTACACCACTACCGACTCTGAAGGTGAAGTCGTTACCACTTCTACCACCTACCCAGTCACCTCTTCTGGTGTTCCAGCTCCAGTCACTACAGTTGTATCCTCTGGTAGCCACACCGAAACCGATGTCATCTCTTTCTACACCACTACCGACTCTGAAGGTGAAGTCGTTACCACTTCTACCACCTACCCAGTCACCTCATCAGGTGTTCCAGCTCCAGTCACTACTGTTGTATCCTCTGGTAGCCACACCGAAACCGATGTCATCTCTTTCTACACCACTACCGACTCTGAAGGTGAAGTCGTTACCACTTCTACCACCTACCCAGTCACCTCATCAGGTGTTCCAGCTCCAGTCACTACTGTTGTATCCTCTGGTAGCCACACCGAAACCGATGTCATCTCTTTCTACACCACTACCGACTCTGAAGGTGAAGTCGTTACCACTTCTACCACCTACCCAGTCACCTCTTCTGGTGTTCCAGCTCCAGTCACTACTGTTGTATCCTCTGGTAGCCACACCGAAACCGACGTCATCTCTTTCTACACCACTACCGACTCTGAAGGTGAAGTCGTTACCACTTCTACCACCTACCCAGTCACCTCATCAGGTGTTCCAGCTCCAGTCACTACTGTTGTATCCTCTGGTAGCCACACCGAAACCGACGTCATCTCTTTCTACACCACTACCGACTCTGAAGGTGAAGTCGTTACCACTTCTACCACCTACCCAGTCACCTCTTCTGGTGTTCCAGCTCCAGTCACTACTGTTGTATCCTCTGGTAGCCACACCGAAACCGATGTCATCTCTTTCTACACCACTACCGACTCTGAAGGTGAAGTCGTTACCACTTCTACCACCTACCCAGTCACCTCTTCTGGTGTTCCAGCTCCAGTCACTACTGTTGTATCCTCTGGTAGCCACACCGAAACCGATGTCATCTCTTTCTACACCACTACCGACTCTGAAGGTGAAGTCGTTACCACTTCTACCACCTACCCAGTCACCTCTTCTGGTGTTCCAGCTCCAGTCACTACTGTTGTATCCTCTGGTAGCCACACCGAAACCGACGTCATCTCTTTCTACACCACTACCGACTCTGAAGGTGAAGTCGTTACCACTTCTACCACCTACCCAGTCACCTCATCAGGTGTTCCAGCTCCAGTCACTACTGTTGTATCCTCTGGTAGCCACACCGAAACCGACGTCATCTCTTTCTACACCACTACCGACTCTGAAGGTGAAGTCGTTACCACTTCTACCACCTACCCAGTCACCTCTTCTGGTGTTCCAGCTCCAGTCACTACTGTTGTATCCTCTGGTAGCCACACCGAAACCGACGTCATCTCTTTCTACACCACTACCGACTCTGAAGGTGAAGTCGTTACCACTTCTACCACCTACCCAGTCACCTCTTCTGGTGTTCCAGCTCCAGTCACTACTGTTGTATCCTCTGGTAGCCACACCGAAACCGATGTCATCTCTTTCTACACCACTACCGACTCTGAAGGTGAAGTCGTTACCACTTCTACCACCTACCCAGTCACCTCTTCTGGTGTTCCAGCTCCAGTCACTACTGTTGTATCCTCTGGTAGCCACACCGAAACCGATGTCATCTCTTTCTACACCACTACCGACTCTGAAGGTGAAGTCGTTACCACTTCTACCACCTACCCAGTCACCTCTTCTGGTGTTCCAGCTCCAGTCACTACTGTTGTATCCTCTGGTAGCCACACCGAAACCGATGTCATCTCTTTCTACACCACTACCGACTCTGAAGGTGAAGTCGTTACCACTTCTACCACCTACCCAGTCACCTCTTCTGGTGTTCCAGCTCCAGTCACTACTGTTGTATCCTCTGGTAGCCACACCGAAACCGACGTCATCTCTTTCTACACCACTACCGACTCTGAAGGTGAAGTCGTTACCACTTCTACCACCTACCCAGTCACCTCTTCTGGTGTTCCAGCTCCAGTCACTACTGTTGTATCCTCTGGTAGCCACACCGAAACCGATGTCATCTCTTTCTACACCACTACCGACTCTGAAGGTGAAGTCGTTACCACTTCTACCACCTACCCAGTCACCTCATCAGGTGTTCCAGCTCCAGTCACTACTGTTGTATCCTCTGGTAGCCACACCGAAACCGACGTCATCTCTTTCTACACCACTACCGACTCTGAAGGTGAAGTCGTTACCACTTCTACCACCTACCCAGTCACCTCTTCTGGTGTTCCAGCTCCAGTCACTACTGTTGTATCCTCTGGTAGCCACACCGAAACCGATGTCATCTCTTTCTACACCACTACCGACTCTGAAGGTGAAGTCGTTACCACTTCTACCACCTACCCAGTCACCTCTTCTGGTGTTCCAGCTCCAGTCACTACTGTTGTATCCTCTGGTAGCCACACCGAAACCGATGTCATCTCTTTCTACACCACTACCGACTCTGAAGGTGAAGTCGTTACCACTTCTACCACCTACCCAGTCACCTCATCAGGTGTTCCAGCTCCAGTCACTACTGTTGTATCCTCTGGTAGCCACACCGAAACCGATGTCATCTCTTTCTACACCACTACCGACTCTGAAGGTGAAGTCGTTACCACTTCTACCACCTACCCAGTCACCTCTTCTGGTGTTCCAGCTCCAGTCACTACAGTTGTATCCTCTGGTAGCCACACCGAAACCGATGTCATCTCTTTCTACACCACTACCGACTCTGAAGGTGAAGTCGTTACCACTTCTACCACCTACCCAGTCACCTCATCAGGTGTTCCAGCTCCAGTCACTACAGTTGTATCCTCTGGTAGCCACACCGAAACCGATGTCATCTCTTTCTACACCACTACCGACTCTGAAGGTGAAGTCGTTACCACTTCTACCACCTACCCAGTCACCTCATCAGGTGTTCCAGCTCCAGTCACTACTGTTGTATCCTCTGGTAGCCACACCGAAACCGATGTCATCTCTTTCTACACCACTACCGACTCTGAAGGTGAAGTCGTTACCACTTCTACCACCTACCCAGTCACCTCTTCTGGTGTTCCAGCTCCAGTCACTACTGTTGTATCCTCTGGTAGCCACACCGAAACCGATGTCATCTCTTTCTACACCACTACCGACTCTGAAGGTGAAGTCGTTACCACTTCTACCACCTACCCAGTCACCTCATCAGGTGTTCCAGCTCCAGTCACTACTGTTGTATCCTCTGGTAGCCACACCGAAACCGATGTCATCTCTTTCTACACCACTACCGACTCTGAAGGTGAAGTCGTTACCACTTCTACCACCTACCCAGTCACCTCATCAGGTGTTCCAGCTCCAGTCACTACTGTTGTATCCTCTGGTAGCCACACCGAAACCGATGTCATCTCTTTCTACACCACTACCGACTCTGAAGGTGAAGTCGTTACCACTTCTACCACCTACCCAGTCACCTCTTCTGGTGTTCCAGCTCCAGTCACTACAGTTGTATCCTCTGGTAGCCACACCGAAACCGATGTCATCTCTTTCTACACCACTACCGACTCTGAAGGTGAAGTCGTTACCACTTCTACCACCTACCCAGTCACCTCATCAGGTGTTCCAGCTCCAGTCACTACTGTTGTATCCTCTGGTAGCCACACCGAAACCGACGTCATCTCTTTCTACACCACTACCGACTCTGAAGGTGAAGTCGTTACCACTTCTACCACCTACCCAGTCACCTCTTCTGGTGTTCCAGCTCCAGTCACTACTGTTGTATCCTCTGGTAGCCACACCGAAACCGATGTCATCTCTTTCTACACCACTACCGACTCTGAAGGTGAAGTCGTTACCACTTCTACCACCTACCCAGTCACCTCTTCTGGTGTTCCAGCTCCAGTCACTACTGTTGTATCCTCTGGTAGCCACACCGAAACCGATGTCATCTCTTTCTACACCACTACCGACTCTGAAGGTGAAGTCGTTACCACTTCTACCACCTACCCAGTCACCTCATCAGGTGTTCCAGCTCCAGTCACTACTGTTGTATCCTCTGGTAGCCACACCGAAACCGATGTCATCTCTTTCTACACCACTACCGACTCTGAAGGTGAAGTCGTTACCACTTCTACCACCTACCCAGTCACCTCTTCTGGTGTTCCAGCTCCAGTCACTACTGTTGTATCCTCTGGTAGCCACACCGAAACCGACGTCATCTCTTTCTACACCACTACCGACTCTGAAGGTGAAGTCGTTACCACTTCTACCACCTACCCAGTCACCTCATCAGGTGTTCCAGCTCCAGTCACTACTGTTGTATCCTCTGGTAGCCACACCGAAACCGACGTCATCTCTTTCTACACCACTACCGACTCTGAAGGTGAAGTCGTTACCACTTCTACCACCTACCCAGTCACCTCTTCTGGTGTTCCAGCTCCAGTCACTACTGTTGTATCCTCTGGTAGCCACACCGAAACCGATGTCATCTCTTTCTACACCACTACCGACTCTGAAGGTGAAGTCGTTACCACTTCTACCACCTACCCAGTCACCTCTTCTGGTGTTCCAGCTCCAGTCACTACTGTTGTATCCTCTGGTAGCCACACCGAAACCGACGTCATCTCTTTCTACACCACTACCGACTCTGAAGGTGAAGTCGTTACCACTTCTACCACCTACCCAGTCACCTCATCAGGTGTTCCAGCTCCAGTCACTACTGTTGTATCCTCTGGTAGCCACACCGAAACCGATGTCATCTCTTTCTACACCACTACCGACTCTGAAGGTGAAGTCGTTACCACTTCTACCACCTACCCAGTCACCTCATCAGGTGTTCCAGCTCCAGTCACTACTGTTGTATCCTCTGGTAGCTACACCGAAACCGACGTCATCTCTTTCTACACCACTACCGACTCTGAAGGTGAAGTCGTTACCACTTCTACCACCTACCCAGTCACCTCTTCTGGTGTTCCAGCTCCAGTCACTACTGTTGTATCCTCTGGTAGCCACACCGAAACCGACGTCATCTCTTTCTACACCACTACCGACTCTGAAGGTGAAGTCGTTACCACTTCTACCACCTACCCAGTCACCTCATCAGGTGTTCCAGCTCCAGTCACTACTGTTGTATCCTCTGGTAGCCACACCGAAACCGACGTCATCTCTTTCTACACCACTACCGACTCTGAAGGTGAAGTCGTTACCACTTCTACCACCTACCCAGTCACCTCTTCTGGTGTTCCAGCTCCAGTCACTACTGTTGTATCCTCTGGTAGCCACACCGAAACCGATGTCATCTCTTTCTACACCACTACCGACTCTGAAGGTGAAGTCGTTACCACTTCTACCACCTACCCAGTCACCTCTTCTGGTGTTCCAGCTCCAGTCACTACTGTTGTATCCTCTGGTAGCCACACCGAAACCGACGTCATCTCTTTCTACACCACTACCGACTCTGAAGGTGAAGTCGTTACCACTTCTACCACCTACCCAGTCACCTCTTCTGGTGTTCCAGCTCCAGTCACTACTGTTGTATCCTCTGGTAGCCACACCGAAACCGATGTCATCTCTTTCTACACCACTACCGACTCTGAAGGTGAAGTCGTTACCACTTCTACCACCTACCCAGTCACCTCATCAGGTGTTCCAGCTCCAGTCACTACTGTTGTATCCTCTGGTAGCCACACCGAAACCGACGTCATCTCTTTCTACACCACTACCGACTCTGAAGGTGAAGTCGTTACCACTTCTACCACCTACCCAGTCACCTCATCAGGTGTTCCAGCTCCAGTCACTACTGTTGTATCCTCTGGTAGCCACACCGAAACCGATGTCATCTCTTTCTACACCACTACCGACTCTGAAGGTGAAGTCGTTACCACTTCTACCACCTACCCAGTCACCTCTTCTGGTGTTCCAGCTCCAGTCACTACTGTTGTATCCTCTGGTAGCCACACCGAAACCGACGTCATCTCTTTCTACACCACTACCGACTCTGAAGGTGAAGTCGTTACCACTTCTACCACCTACCCAGTCACCTCTTCTGGTGTTCCAGCTCCAGTCACTACAGTTGTATCCTCTGGTAGCCACACCGAAACCGATGTCATCTCTTTCTACACCACTACCGACTCTGAAGGTGAAGTCGTTACCACTTCTACCACCTACCCAGTCACCTCTTCTGGTGTTCCAGCTCCAGTCACTACTGTTGTATCCTCTGGTAGCCACACCGAAACCGATGTCATCTCTTTCTACACCACTACCGACTCTGAAGGTGAAGTCGTTACCACTTCTACCACCTACCCAGTCACCTCTTCTGGTGTTCCAGCTCCAGTCACTACTGTTGTATCCTCTGGTAGCCACACCGAAACCGACGTCATCTCTTTCTACACCACTACCGACTCTGAAGGTGAAGTCGTTACCACTTCTACCACCTACCCAGTCACCTCATCAGGTGTTCCAGCTCCAGTCACTACTGTTGTATCCTCTGGTAGCCACACCGAAACCGACGTCATCTCTTTCTACACCACTACCGACTCTGAAGGTGAAGTCGTTACCACTTCTACCACCTACCCAGTCACCTCTTCTGGTGTTCCAGCTCCAGTCACTACAGTTGTATCCTCTGGTAGCCACACCGAAACCGATGTCATCTCTTTCTACACCACTACCGACTCTGAAGGTGAAGTCGTTACCACTTCTACCACCTACCCAGTCACCTCTTCTGGTGTTCCAGCTCCAGTCACTACTGTTGTATCCTCTGGTAGCCACACCGAAACCGATGTCATCTCTTTCTACACCACTACCGACTCTGAAGGTGAAGTCGTTACCACTTCTACCACCTACCCAGTCACCTCTTCTGGTGTTCCAGCTCCAGTCACTACAGTTGTATCCTCTGGTAGCCACACCGAAACCGATGTC